>NW_027186389.1:1082863-1087397 GCF_028583685.1 Petaurus breviceps papuanus
CTCTGCCGCCCCCATCCCTGTCTCTGCCGCCCCCATCCCTGTCTCTGTCGCCCCCATCCCTGTTCTTGTCCCTGCCTCCATCCTGCCTCCCCCATCCCATCCCTGTCTCTCTCTCCTGGAGTCTCTGTCTCTCTGGCTCTTTCTCTCTGTGTCTCCCCACAGACGTGTCCCGGGCAGTGGAACTCCTGGAGCGGCTCCAGCGCAGCGGGGAGCTGCCCCCCCAGAAGCTGCAGGCCCTCCAACGGGTCCTGCAGAGTCGTTTCTGCTCAGCCATCCGAGAGGTGAGCAAGCACCTGAATCGTCACCCCTTGACTGGCTGGACTACAACTCCCAGCAAGCCTCGCGCCACCCAAGCCCCCTCCCCAGCTTCTTCAGCAGACAGGCTCCTGGAAACTGTACTTTCTCTAGTTACCACCTACGTGGGTGGGGCGCTGCCTGCGTGGTCGCTGAGGGTGCAGGAAGGGGAGATACATGAGTTCATGGCTTAGACACTTACTAGCTCTGTGTCCTCGGACAAATCACTTAATCCTTGTCTGCCTCAATTCCCTAAACTGTAAAATGGGGATAATAACTCCTACATCCCAGAGCTGCAAGGGTTAAATGAGATCCTATTTCTTAAGTACTTCACTTAGTGGTCGTTAAAAAACTCTTCTTCCCTTCCTCTTCCAGGGAGGGTGTGTGGGGTGGGGACACCCATGTCGCCCCATCTGCTATCCTCCAGCCTTCGCCTCCCCCTGGGCTGAGAGCAAAGACCTATATCTCTATGGAGGCCAGGCCTGCTTGACCGTATATTAGCAGCTTGTCTACCCTGAAACTCCATGAGGATTGTAGTTTCTGAGTGTCTTTCAGGTCCTAGAGTGAGCTGAGGGTTGGGACAATGCACCCCCTGTGTCTCTGACAGTTTCCACTTCTTCAGGTGTATGAACAGCTCTATGATACTCTCGATATCACAGGCAGTGCAGAGATTCGGGCTCATGCCACAGCCAAGGTGAATCCACCCCCTTCAGGCCCCAGGCCTTTGCTTTCCCTATATCTCACCCCTCAGATATCCACATTCTCAGATGTCCAGATTCTCCCCTCCCACAAGACCTCCCCTTCCCTTGGGTCCCTCTCCTTGCTCCTTACCACCCCAGGCACCTTCTTCAATCTCCCAGCTCTTCAGGATTCCAGGCTTCCCTTCCCATGCCCTTGTCTCCCTTCCCACAGATCCCTATTTCCTCAGTGACCAATGAGCTGCCTCCTCAGCTCTCTACCTTTTTAAGAGCTGTACCTCTCTTTCTGAGTTCCCAGACCTTCAAGGATCAGGGAGCCCCCTCATATGGCCACCAGCCCCTATTCCCTGAGGGACCTTGGCCTCTGGCTCCTGTCCCTTCTAGGCCACAGTAGCAGCCTTTGCTGCCAGCGAGGGCCATGCCCACCCCCGAGTGGTGGAACTGCCCAGGACAGATGAAGGCCTGGGTTTCAACATCATGGGAGGGAAAGAGCAGAACTCTCCCATCTACATCTCTCGAGTCATTCCTGGTGGTGTGGCTGACCGACATGGTGGCCTCAAGAGAGGGGACCAGCTACTCTCCGTCAATGGGGTGGTGAGCCTTAGGGTGACCCAAGGGCCAGGATCGGTGGGGGGGTGGGGTCCCAGGGCCAGGAGGGAGAGTCTGGGGGAGGGTTGGGAAGAACAGAATAAGAATGGAAGAGGAAGACAAGCACCAGAGAGTTGAGGAGGGATTTAGTGATGGTTAAATTCTCCCTTCTGTTTTCCCAAATGGGGATACTGAAGTCCAGAGAGAGTGGTGACTCACTCAGTGTTAATCAGGGAGTCAGTAGCTGGATCAGAGTTCCCACCCAAGTTTCCTGATCCCCATTCTTGTGGGAAGGGCCTGGAGGAGGGAGAAGTCTGTGCTGTCAAGGATGGCTCTTGGGAGAAGGACTGAGCTTAGGCCTTCCTTACATTAGCTTCCAGGACCAGGAGGGGCTTAGCCATCATGTAATCCAGGCCTCTAGTTGGTGGAAGTGGAAATTCGTGGCAGGGGGTGGGGGTGGGGAGGGTGGTGGTGGTGGTGGCGGTGGTGGCTAGATGAAGAGCTGCCAGGCTTAAACACCATCAGACTAAACCGTGTTCAAACTGTGTAAAGTGAAGGCAGAGATTGGGCTGGCAGATTGGGGATAGTGTTAGGGGGCTTTGGTGGTTGGACCAAGCTGGGACAAGTGGGCCTGGTGGGCTGGGATCTCCCCTCTGGCAGAGTGTGGAAGGGGAGCAGCATGAGAAGGCGGTGGAGCTGCTCAAGGCTGCTCAAGGCACTGTGAAGCTTGTTGTCCGGTACACACCTCGAGTGCTGGAGGAGATGGAGGCCCGGTTCGAGAAGATGCGCTCAGCTCGGCGGCGCCAGCAGCACCAGAGCTACTCGTGAGAGCTTAGTCCTTACTGTTCCCCTTAGCCCTCACCAAGTCCTTAGCCTTTCCCATGCCTCTTAGCCCTTCCAATGCCCCTTAACTCTCACTAAGCCCCTTAGCCCTCTCCAAGCCCTTAATCCTTCCCATGCCCCTTAACTCTCACTAAGCTCCTTAGCCCTCACCAAGCCTTTAGCCCTCACTAAGCTCTTAGCTCTTCCCATGCCCCTTAGCCCTCACCAAGCCTCTTAGTCTTTCCCATGTCTCTTAGCCCTTCCAATGCCCCTTAATTCCCACTAAGCCCCTTAGCCCTCACCAAGCCCTTAACCCTTCCCATGCCTCTTAACTCTCACCAAGCCCTTAGCCTTCACTAAGCGCTTAGCCCTTCCCATGCCCCTTAGCCCTCACCAAGCCCCTTAGTCCTTCTCATGCCCCTTAGCCCTCACACACTGCCCTTTACCTTTTTTATCCTAACCAAGCTCCTTTATCCCTTACCAAATCTTCCTTTGATTAAGCCACCCTTTGCTCTTATTATGCCCCTTAACCTTTACCATGCATATTTGCCCTTACTTTTCGAATTAACCCTTATCACTTTTCCCTTAGTCCTTACCTTTAACCCTTATCAAGACCCTTAGTGCTTAAGCAAACCTTTAGGCTCTTCTAAACCCCTTGGGTTTTGCCCCTTCCTAAGTCCCTGCTAGACTTTGCAAAGCACCTCAGGCCTTTATCAAGCCCCTTCGAGCTTGCCAGACCCTTCAGAACCTCCCAGTCCCCTGATAAGAGGAGTGACTCAGACCTACCACTTTCCACTTGTGATTTCATTTGATTCTCATAGTAACCCAAAGAGGTGGGGACTTTGGTCATTCAGTCAGATAACTAGCATTTCTAAATTGTTTGCTTGCTATGTGTCAGATACTGCGCTAAGTGTGCAAAAAGAAAAGCCAGGCTCCTGCCCTCGGGGAGATTGTGATCTAACAGATTACAGATACATTAGGTCTTGGAATCCCCATTTTACAAAGGGAATACTGAGGCTCCGAGCGATCCACAGCTAGTAAATATTGGAGGATAGAAGAGAATCCAGGTCTTCATCACTCCAAGTATAGAGCCCTTTGCCTTTTGTGTGGGTGACACTGATCTTTGGCTCAGTCGGCTAAGGCTTATCGACCCCTTCTCAGAATCAGGTTTTTGGCCTACATTCATAATGAAAAGAAGTACTAAGTTACAAGGAGAGGTTAGTGAAAAGAAAGATGGAATTGATTTCCCCCCATCTAAGTTCAAGTACCCGCGACATCTATCCACAGACCCCAGGTTGAGCCCCCTGCACTAGGCCATGCTGTCTCTATTGAGAGCTTGCAGAGGCTCTAAGAGTTCCATAAGCCATCCAGAGGGCAGGGGATTTGGAACCAGGAAGATCTGGGCTTGAATCCTGGCAGAGATTCTAACTAGTTAACTGACAATAGGCCAAGCAATTAATGTCTCTGAGTCTAGGTTACCTCCTCGGCAAAATCAAGATCAATGAGGCCTGTAGTGACTGCCTCAGGGGGAGACTCGAATGGACTGAGTCATACAAAACATTACTGCATGTGGGCTGGTTTATGCTTTTATAGCCCTTGCACCTACAAAGCCATTCGGGGTTCACAAAGCTCCTTCTGCTCACGATCTCTCTCTCTTCCCCACAGATCCCTGGAGTCCCGAGGCTGAGCTCTCCTGGCTTGGCACCTGTTTCTCAAACCTTGACTATGAATCCTCTTTCCCCCTCACCCCACTCTGGTCCCTCTGTACAGTATTTATTTGCCCAGTCCTTCCTTAGATCCTATTTAAAGCTCTTCTTTCCCCGCTCTGTGTCTGCCTGTCTGTCCTTCTGCCACAGGGTCAGAGGGGAATGGTCCACAGGTCTTCATCAGGAGGCCATTGTCAGAGGGAGGAAGGCCCGTGTTGGAGGACAGGGGATATTGGAAGGAGAGGGGTCAGGGTCGCTTGGGAGAGGCCATACTCAGAGGGAGGAGGCCCTGAGTGCGTGGGGAGAGTCCTGAGGACTGTGGGAAGAGGTGCTGAGGGTTGGTGCTAGAGGTAGGGAGGATCCTGGAACAAGGGCAGAGAGGCGGGGGGTGGGGGTCTCCTCCCACGATCCTGAGGGTTCCCCCCC
>NW_027186389.1:1087497-1089240 GCF_028583685.1 Petaurus breviceps papuanus
GGGGGGGAACCCTCAGGATCGTGGGAGGAGACCCCCACCCCCCGCCTTGGGTCTCCCCCAGCATCCAATCAACGTCTGCTCCTTCAGCTCCCCGCCCAGCCAGAAGATGCTTAATGTTGGGGGGGAGGGGAGCACTCAGTGCATTATGGGAGAATCCCTCCTTCCTCGCCCCCGCCCCCGCAGCGCGGTCCCGAATTTTGCGAGAGAGGGGCTGGGGGAGACTCGGGATCGCGCTCCTCCGCGGTGACATCATCGCTTCGGCTCAGAGTGGGGCCACGCCCCCAATACCCGTTCATTGGTCGGCGCCACCCCCGCCCTCCGCCCTCCCCGCCGAGGGGAGGGACCCTCAGGCGCGCCGGGCCCAGTGCTGCCCCCCCATTGGCTCAAGCTCACCGTCCGTCAGGCGGCTGTTAAAGGGGCCGCGGCCCCGGGAGTGCAGGGAGGGGGCTGCTGAATTTTGAGGGGAGCGGGGGGGGGCGGGGGAGGGGGCGGCTGCGGCCTCACGGGGGGAGCCCGAGCCGGGGCCCAGAGACAGAGACAGCAACCCAGAGACAGAGAGAGACAGAGACGCCGAGACACAGAGACAGCGCCGGGAGGGCAGCGAGAGCAGAAGGGAGGGAGGGAAGGAGGGAGGGGAGACAGCGAGACCTCGAGCCGGGGAAGGAGGGAAGGCAGGAAGGCAAGAAGGCGGGGGCCCCTCCCGGCCTCCTCGGGGCTCCCGCCACCCCCGCCCCCGCCGCAGCCCCAGCGCCACCGCCCGATCAGGTAAGAGACGGAGCCCCGGGGACCCCGGCGTCCTGGCCCCACGACGTCCCGCAGGAATCCCGGCGCCTCGGCCCCCCCGACGTCCCGCATGGACCCAGGCGTCCCGGCATCCCGCAGGGACCCGGGCGGGCGTCCCTTCTTGTTCTGACATCCTTCAGGAATCCAGGCATCCCGGCCTCCCCAACAGTCCGCAGGCACCGGGTCAGGCTTCCCTACCTGCCCCAATGCCCCTCAGGGACCAGGGCGCCCAGGCTTTCCTGGGACCTCGCAGGGACCCAGACATTCTGGACTCCCCAGAATCCGTCAGGGACCCAAACATCCGGGCCCCAGCCTCTACCCTTCAGCTAGCTTGTGGTCCCTTCCCCCAGCCCCCACTGTATTGCTCCCCCACTTCCATCTTTCCCTTCTCCCGGACCCATGCGTCCTGGCTTCCCCCCGGCCGCACCCGCCTCATTCATCTCCGCCCATGTTTGGCCAGCGGCCCCATTCTAGAACCCCGACTCAGGCCCTTAGGCGGGATTATCTGGCTGGTCATAGGCTCTGGCCTCAGGCCCGGTCTTGGAGCTGTCCATGGTGAAATCGGCTTGCCTAGACCTTGCCGTCCCCCTTTTCCTACAAGCTCCCAGTCTCTAGGGCAGCTCTGGGCCATCCAGTACCGAGAGGTCTAGACCACAGCCACCTGCCCCCCCCCCCTCCGCTCCCCAGGGAGGCAGGCGTCAAATCCTCCATCCCTTGTCTCCTTAGGGACACAGGCGTCTCTTCCCCCAGCCCCTTTGGCCTCTCAGAGAACTAGGTGTTCCCTCAGGTCTGACTTGTTACAGAGGCCCAGCCCCAAATGTCCAGGGTCTGAGTGATCACCACTCCGAGCTATGGCCTTACTTGAGCCATAGTCTCTCCTTCACTTAAGGCCTTAAAGGGATGTTCCTGTGTTGGGGGGGGGGGAAGAGCCTCAGGGCTGAGCCATATATGTCCATGTTG
>NW_027186389.1:1089250-1111332 GCF_028583685.1 Petaurus breviceps papuanus
TATGTCCTGTGTTCTAGATGTGCCCCAGCTATATGCATTCTATGTGCTGGGTCCCATGCCAGAATCCAAACTGCCCTGAGTTTCCAGGCTGAATCTATGGACTCTAGATTCAAGAACCCTCTCTCAGGCTGGACCCCCTGAATATCACATGTCCCTGGCCTTGGGACTGTCCACTTTTCTCAGACCTGTGCTTTGCTTACTGCCCTGGAAGGGAGTGTATACAGGCTCTATTCTTTGGTGGTGTTTGCATGGAGAAGAATGAGGAGGAAGAGAGGATGGCAGAATTTAGTTGTCTAGGACCCAGCTGACAGACCCTTGGGAGATAAGCATTCCTTCCTGGAACCCAAGTGCCCAGAAGCCCAGCATCCTCAGGGAGCCAAGTGCCTGGGGATCCAAAGTGCAGGCGGGGCAGAACTCGCCCCTGGGACTCCCCAGACCGGTTCAACTGCAGGAGAAAAGAACAGGGTGAAAGTCTTGGCCTCCTCCACCCTCCTGGCCTCCAACCAGACCCGTCTGACCTGATGCCACCACAGGGTGGATAGACAGGCTCCCCTCATTCCCAAGGCCACACCCACTCCTCCCTAGAGTTCCACCCCTTGCTCCATTCCTACTGGGTCCCTAAGGGAGCTGGATACCTGGGAGAGTGAACCTGAAAGGATCAGACCAGGATAAAGAGTATCTGGGTTCAAATTCTACCCCTGGGATTTGAATCTAGAGACACTTTCTACCTGGGCACCCTTGGGCCTCTCTTTGCTCACTTGTGAAATGGGGAGATCAGGCTAGGTGGCCTTTAAGACCACTTCCAACTCTACTTCCATCAGCTAATGACACTGTGATTTGATTTTATTAAATTATCATTGATCATAATTAATCCACTGTCTTGGCCTCTGTCCTATGGTGCTCCCCCTCCCCCCCCAAACTTCTTCTACCTCACACCAAGCCTCCACCTCTGTCCTTATTCCAGCTTCTCCCTCCTTCCTCCTTAGTGCCCCCAGTTGGTGGGCCTCGCACTGCCACCATGATGTGCGAAGTGATGCCAACCATTAGTGAGGATGCCCGGCGGGGCTCAGCCTTGGGCCCAGAGGAGGCAGGAGGGGCAGCAGGTGGAGAACTGGAGCGTCTCATGGTCACCATGCTCACAGAGCGTGAGCGCCTCCTGGAGACCCTTCGTGAGGCTCAGGATGGACTGGCCACGGCCCAGTTGCGCCTTCGTGAACTGGGCCACGAGAAGGATTCATTGCAACGGCAGCTCAGCATAGCATTGCCCCAGGTATGGGGACCCTGCTGTGGGTGAGAAGACTAGGCTTCTGTGGACAGGTTGAGGGGAAAGGACACTCTCAAGCTAGGAAGAAGCAAGTATTCCATTAAGTGCTAACTAGTTGAGTGTTAAAGAATGGCGCCGGGTAGTATTTAGCAATGGGGTAAGTGAGAGGTGTGGAGCTATATACAGGAGTGGAGGGAATTCTGATTTTTATAATAATCATAATAATATATGTAATGAATATACTAATAGATTAGATTTTGATTATTAACAGAGGCCTTCAAGGGTAGTGGGAAAAACTGGCTTTGAGGTCAGAGGACTCGGTCTGCATCCCAGAATTACCCTCTCCCTGGGAAACCTTGGCCAAATGACTTTCTCTGGCCAGGAGTTTTCTGATCTTTCAAATGAAGTGGTTTAACTAGCTTATTTATAAGTCTCCTCCCTCTGCTCTCAATCCTATGATCCGTTCTAATCAGAGGATAAGACCAGAACTATTTTAAATGACATTTGAGAAGTAGCTTGACTTGATGGGTAGTGAATTGGCCTCAACCAGGAAGACTTGAGTTCAAGGCTTGCCTCTGACACTCACTTGGCTTTGTGACCCTGGTTTAGGCTCGCCAAGACTACGTGATTCAGAGAAGGGGTTAACCTGCAATATTAGAGGGCTTTTTCTTATCAAGAGTTCTCTACGTGAGGGAAATCACAATTCCAGACCTCATTCCCATGACTAGCAACAGTTAAGGATGAACAGGAAATATACCAAACTTTATCTGGGATTAAGGGTCTCTGCTGGACTAGGAAAGGGTGGAGGATGGGTGTTAATGTGACCCCACTAGTTTGGGAAGGAGCAGACATTCCAATCCAAGGAAGAGACCAGAACTAAAATGGAGCTATACATGAGCTGAAGGTGCCCCATTTTGTACCCAGCTGGGCATGTGGGTTGAGTCTGCTCTTGGAAGGGGCCCAGGGGAGGGGACAAGCTTAGACTAGGAATTAAGGGGGTCAGGAGGGTGGGGGGGTCCTGATGGGGCCTCGCTAGGCTACAGGGACTGAGTGTGGTGGCTTTGGTTCCGGGCAGGAGTTCGCTGCCCTCACCAAGGAATTGAACCTGTGCCGGGAACAGCTGCTCGAGCGGGAGGAGGAGATTGCTGAGCTGAAGGCCGAGCGGAACAACACCCGGGTAGGGCTACAGCCTCGGGGCAGGGCTACAGAACCCGGGTAGGGCTACAGGAGCAGGCGAGGGCCACCCGGGATGGGACTGCACAATGGGGCTGAGGCGGGTTGGAGGGCAACCCGGGTCGACTTCAGAGGGGTTGTCCCTGCCCTGACGTCTGGCCTCACCGCCTCCTCAGTTGCTGTTGGAGCACCTGGAATGCCTGGTGTCCCGACACGAGCGCTCCTTACGTATGACTGTCGTGAAGCGCCAGGCTCAGTCCCCAGCTGGGGTCTCCTCTGAGGTCGAGGTGCTCAAGGCCTTGAAGTCTCTGTTCGAACATCACAAGGCACTGGATGAGAAGGTGGGTGGGACCCAGCGAGGGCTGGGGGAGGTGCTAAGGGAGCTCTGCCCTGGGGGTGGGATGGGGAGGGGCCTAACAGGTGGTAAGGGCTGAGGGAGCTCCCCCCAGAGGATCCCAACCTCAGGGCTTGGGTGTTCTGACCAAGGTCGGGGCTAAGAAGATGAGGAGCGGAGAGCAGTGCTCCAGGACTGGGGCAGGATCTGACTTCTGTCTGTTTCCCCAATCAGGTGCGGGAGCGGCTCCGGCTAGCCCTGGAGCGGGTGGCTGTGTTGGAAGAAGAGTTGGAGCTGAGTGGCCAGGAGGTGGGGGCGGGGCAGGGATCCTGGGGTAAATGGGAACGGAGTCTGACCGGGAGGATGCAGGGTTAGAGGAGGGGGGAGGCCGCAGGAAAGAGGAGGGCTCCATCTCCTGACCCGGAGTCCCTGCCCCCTGCCCCTCTCCTCCAGTCCCTAAATCTGCGGGAGCAGCTGTCCAGGGGCCGACGTTCCGGACTGGACGAAGCAGGAAAGGAATCAGATGGGCAGGTGAGGCCTCCTAGGCATCCAGGTCATGTAAGAGGTGCCTCCCCTCAATCCTGCTGGCCTCATCACCCCACATAAGTCTTTACATTTAATGACCCCATGACCCCTTTGTGACCCCTTCCCAATCTCTACTGAACTGCATCTCCAGGTTCTGTTCCCCATCTTTATCTCTGTCTCATTCCTTTGGTATCTCTGCCCCTCTATATTTGTCACCTGTATCTCTCTCTTTGGTCTCTCTGGTTTCTATCTTGTTGATTTCTCTCTCTCTCTCTCTCTCTCTCTCTCTCTCTCTCTCTCTCTCTCTCTCTCTCTCTCTCTCTCTCTCTCTCCCTCTCTCTCTCTCTCTCTCTCTCTCTCTCTCTCTCTCTCTCTCTCTCTCTCTCTCTCTCTCTCTCTCTCTCTCTCTCTCTCTCTCTCTCTCTCTCTCTCTCTGTCTCTCTCTCTCTCTCTCTCTCTCTCTCTCTCTCTCTCTCTCTCTCTCTCTCTCTCTCTCTCTCTCTCTCTCTCTCTCTCTCTCTCTCTCTCTCTCTCTTTCTCTCTTCCTCTCTGTCTCTGTCTCTCTCTGTGTGTATCTCTCTCTCACTCTGTCTCTCTCTCCTTCCCTGTGACCCTCTCTTGTCTCTCTCATACTCTCCTGGGTCTTGGTCTTCCCTGGGCACAGTCTTTGGTGAACGGGCTAGTGGGGGAGCCCAACCGCCGGGTGGTAGAACTAGAAGAGGCCTTGGAGAGACAACGGGCCGAAACCGGGCAGCTTCGGGAACGCTTGGCTGCCCTGTGCCGCCAGATGGGACAGTTGGAGGAAGAGCTGGGGGCAGCCCATAGGGAGCTGGGCAAAGCCGAGGAAGCTGGCCTCAAGCTTCAGCGAGACCTCAAGGAGGTGAGTGAGGCTGGAATGACTCTGGGGGCTCTTCGTACTCTCCGTCCTTCCCAAGCCAGCAGCCAGCGCTAAGCTGTGCCTAAGCGTGCAGATTAGATACGCTCTGATCCTGGAAGAAACTACATGTGGGCCCGAGTTTCTAAACTCTTGGTTTTAGTCAGTCTTGACTCCCTCTAGGGGCAGAATTGGGAAGTTGCATTTTCTATGAGAGTCTGGGAAACGATTGCACCATTTCCTCTGATCCCTCAGACTGGTACTATAAAATTCCTAGTCGAGGAAGTTAGGTGGCTCTAGGTCAGTAAGACCCTAGTTCAAGTCCAGCCTCAGACACTTACTAGCTGTGTGACCAAGTCACTTAACCCTGTTTGCCTCAGTTTCTTCAACTGCGAAATAGCACCTACCTCCCAGGGTTTTTTTGACCATGAAATAATACTTGTAAATTGCTTAGCTCGTCGCATAGTAGGTTCTCAACAATGCATTTTTCCTTCCTGGCCTGGGATTACATTCCCCACTGCAAGAGCCCCGATTCTGGGTCTTGTTCGCTCCAAGAGCTGCTGGAAGTTATGGTCTTCAGCACCTCTTAAAGGAGACCTATGGGAATGATAGAGACTCCATTTCCCAAACCACCTCTCCTCCACAGGCACTGGCACAGAGGGAGGATATGGAAGAGAGAATTACGACATTGGAGAAGCGTTACCTGAGTGCACAGCGTGAAGCCACCTCACTTCATGATGCTAATGACAAGTTGGAGAATGAGCTAGCCAGCAAGGAGTCTCTGTATCGCCAGGTGGGACTTGGAGGCAGGGCCACCTTAGGGTCTTTGAATCTCCTAGTGGAGGCTGTTTCAGGGCTTGGGCTGGCAGGAAGGGATCTGGCTATGGTGAGACCTGGGGATGGACTTGGATCTAATGGTGGCCAGCCAGTAGTTCCTGTCAAACTTTGTCAGGCCAGGGTACCAGTCTGGGTATGGAGGCTGGTCTGGGTCCAGTGGAGGCCCCCTCCAACTGCCTGCCACCTGCTTTGTAGAGCGAGGAGAAGGGCCGCCAGCTGGCAGAGTGGCTGGAGGATGCGAAGCAGAAGCTGGCGCAGACGTTGCAGAAGGCTGAAACGCTACCTGAAATTGAGGCGCAGCTGGCACAGAGGGTGGCAGCCCTCAGTAAGGTGGGACAGGGCTCCGGAGTGGGGTGGAGGGTCCCAGGGTGGCCCCTGGAGAGCCTGGCAGGGAGCTTGGGAGGCAGGAGCAGGCCACTCAGTTTTTCCCCCTGCAGGCAGAGGAGCGCCACGGGAACTTCGAGGAGCGCCTGAGGCAGCTGGAGGCACAACTGGAAGAGAAGAACCAGGAGCTGCAGCGGGTGCGTGTCGCAGGAGGGAGGAAAGACTGGCGGGAGAGGCTCGGGAGCCGGGCTTCGGGAAAGGGGCTGGCGGAAGTGAAAGGAGAGGAGGGGGGAGGGGAAGCAGTTTCCTCGCGGTTCACCTAACGCCTGCGGCCCCCACTCCTTCTCCAGGCCCGGCAGCGGGAGAAGATGAATGACGAACACAACAAACGTCTCTCGGACACCGTGGACAAGCTGCTGAGCGAGTCCAACGAGCGGCTGCAGCTGCACCTCAAGGAGCGCATGGGGGCACTGGAGGAAAAGGTGCGTCCTCTGGTCGCCCCAGGCATGTCCACTGCATCCCTTAAGGAAAACCCTCAAAAAAGCAAGCATTTATTAAATGCCTCCAGTGCCATTCGATGAGGATACAAAGACACGGGAAAACAAACCCGCCCTCGAGGAATTTACCATCTAGTCTGGGGAGACAGCACACACATGCATCAGCGTATAAAAAAAAGATTCAAAGGCATTCTGGTAAGGCGCCATAGCAGCTGAGGAGGAATCAGAAGAGGCTTCGTGTGAACATTTTGAATGAAAAGAGGGGGTTCTTAAAGGTGTATGTTAAGAGGGAGCGCTTGCCAGGTATTGACAGTCAATGCAAAGGCACTGAGGTGGAATACGGAATGTCATGTGTGAAGAAAGATAAGGAGGATAGTTTGGCTGAACAGTGGTGTAAGGTACAATAAGTTCCACATGTTTTGAAGAGATTTAGATGCCTGATTTCCCCCCTTATTTCTAGAAGAATTAGAAGCCCCAGAGTTTACTGAGTAACATGATCAGACATCAAATTGAGGAAAGTTACAGATTCCAAGCTCTGTGAGGGATTAATTGGAAGGGAGAGAAACACACACACACACACACACACACACACACACACACACACACGCAAAGACAGAGACAGAGAGAGGCAGACAGACAGAGAAAGAGACACAAAGAGAGAGGCAGAGAGAGAGACACGCACCACACACAGGGCAGGGAAAGAAATAGAAAGTGACAGTAATAGTCAAGGTGAGAGGCGATCAGGAAGGGTCAGAATTAGGGTGGCTCCCTTGAGATATTGAGGAGATAGTAAAGACTGGAAAGTCCAAGAAGCTATTGAGGTTGGAACTCGGGGTGACTAGAAGGGTACCCCCTCCAGACGATCACGGGCAGCTTATGGGAAGTCGTTCTCCTTTCCATTAATTTCTAGTCTCCCACAGGAGAAAATGAGAGGATTCAAAGAGAAAGGGGGGGTGGGAGTCAGAAAACTCTGTCCCTCCTATTAAGGACTCCTTTCTTTCCAACCTCTCTCCAGCCTGTAACCCCATGGGAGGGTATGGGGACTGGCCATCTTGTCCTCTCTTGAACATACCCACTCCTCCCCCGGGCTGGGAATACTCCAGGCCCTTGGAGCCCCCCCAACCCAATCACAGGGAGCAAGAAAGTAGGGTCTGCCTGACTGTCAATCTTTTCCTGGGGTCCCCAGCTGACACTCCGATTAGGGTTCCAGATCCCGAGCTAGGGCGTCCCTTCCAGAGAGGTAGGCAAAGGAAGTGGCCCACGGCTGTCCACATGCATCATCAGCTGATACACGAGAACATCAAGCGCCCCGGGGCCCCATTCAGAACTCTGCTGAGCCCCACATCTTAACTAACTTTCTTTCTTCAGAACACGCTAAGCGAGGAGATTGCCAGTATGAAAAAGCTTCAGGATGAGCTGTTGCTAAACAAGGTGAGGCCAGGGGCGGGGCTGGAAAGGCGGGGCCAAGATGGAACGAGGGCGGGGCTCCAGACGGGCTGGGTCGCGAAGAGTTACTAGGAGATTGAACCCAGGACTGGTCCAAGAAGAAAGAGGTTCCATTGGAGAAAAAGGCGTGGCCTGAGCAAGGTGGGGGCAGGATGAGGCCAGAATAGGTAGAGCTGGAGGCTGAGAGGGGAGCTGGAGAGGAGCTGGACCCCAGCCGGGGGAAGGGTTTTTGCGCTGAGCCCCGCCTTCGTGCCCCCTTCCCTGTCCTCCAGGAGCAGCTCCTGGCAGAGATGGAGAGGATGCAGATGGAAATTGACCAGCTGCGGGGGAGGCCGCCTTCCTCCTACTCCAGGTGAGGCCCGGGAACCCCACAGGGCCAGTGATTGAGGCTGAAATGCTTGCGTCCCGAGGGAGTAGGACTGGGGGAGGGTTATTGGGCCTTAGGGAGTGGAAACTGGGAAAGAGCCACGTGGATTGCCTGGGGACCGCACCTAAGGGACTGCTCCCAGCTTCCAAAGGACTTTCCTGTTTCTTCTCCCTCGCTCCCTTTTCTGGCTTCATTTTCCTCCTCGTTCATCCCGAGGGCAGCCAGGAGTTGGGTCTTAGTAGAGGCTGCGAGGGGTCCTTGGGAGCAGGCTCTGTGTTCCGGGAGCCTCGAGGCCGCTGCGGATTCGCCCAGACCAAAGCTCCTAGCCCCAGCTTGTGCACTTGACATGGCCAATGCCCATGCCTGTCCTCTCCCGGTTTTACCTGCTTGGTCTGGAGGATCTTCCTTGTTTCCCGTGTCTCTCCCTTATCTGCCATAGGTCCCTCCCGGGCAGCGCTCTGGAGCTGCGCTACTCCCAGGCCCCAACACTGCCCTCAGGCGCCCACCTGGACCCTTATGGTGGCCCCGGAAGTCGGGTCGGCAAGAGAGGGGGCCGCTGGCCCGGGACCAAGGACGAGCCAGCCAAGGTTTGATTCCTGGGGGACTGCTTGGAGGAGGAGACCCTTGTGGTCAAGGGCAGGGGTTGCAGGGAAGAGGAGGTCACCACTGATACGTCCATATTTGACCCCCTACAACCTCCGAACCCCAGGTTCCTTTCCTGGACCAGATGGGTAGCCTAGGCTGGTGGGGGCAGTCTAGCACCAAGCAAATTAGGGGGCGGAGCCTGAGGTGATGGACAGCTCCTTTCCTCTCAGGCTCAGGAATGGGCGGAGCGAGTGACTGGCCGGGAATCTTCTTCTGGCTCCGGGACTGGGTCAGGTCCTGGCGCAGGAGCCTTCGAAGCGGACTTGGAGGGCTCAGACGAGGACGAGCCTGAGGGTCTGTTCGGACCCGAGCTGCTGTCTCCCAGTGGGCAGGCCGACGTGCAGACCCTCGCTATCATGTTGCAGGAGCAGCTGGAGGCGATCAATAAGGAAATCAAGTGCGAGTCCAGGGTGCTGGTGGGGGGAGGGGGGCGGTGTCTGGGTGCTGCCTCTCAAACAGCCCCTCCTCCTCCCTTCAGGACGCTGCCTCCAAGAAGTCGGAGGGATTGAACCCTGATCCTGGACACCTGTGCTCCTCTCTTCCAGGCTCATTCAGGAGGAGAAGGAGACCACGGAGCAGCGGGCAGAGGAGCTGGAGAGCCGGGTGTCTGGCTCTGGCCTGGATTCCTTGGGACGTTACCGGGCCAGCTGCTCCCTTCCGCCTTCCCTGACTACGTCCACCCTGGCTAGCCCTTCACCCCCCAGCTCTGGTCACTCCACACCCCGCCCTGCCCCACCCAGCCCTGCCCGGGAAGCCCCAGTCAACAGCACTAGCAACGCTGCCGATAAGCCTGTGAGTCCCTGGCCCCCTTGGCCCCCAGAGAGGGCCCAACAGTTGCCTACCTGTCAGGGGGTCACACGAAGACTGTGGCCTCTCTCTCAAAATTGGATGACCTCAGAGCTCCCAACCCCAGAGTTAGGGATCTAGAGCCCCAGATATCCACTGGGGTCAGAGAAGGGCCCCCCTACTCAAACCACACAGCAAGGATGGCCATTTCCCCAAATGGGATGCTCTTCTAGAGTTTTGGACACTCCCCAACAGGGCCCTGTGGGGGATGCAGGTATCCCCACAGTGAAGAGGCCAAACTCCTCAGAAAGAGGTGGCCCCTGGTGAATCACTAGTATCCCAAGACCCAGATGGGGAGTCACCACAGCAAAGTGTGACTTCCATCTCTAAGCCTACAAGAATGAGAAAGCACAAATCCCACAAAAAGCAGGGCCTGCTTGAGCCATGTATGACTGGCCTTCAGTCAGGACAAAGGGAATACCACTTGCCTGGTTCCCACTACCCAAAGCCTGGAGTTCTTAAAGAGCCTCAGAAGAAAGAGACTGCTGCTATAGCCTTGGTGATCAGAGAAGTCTGTGGTCATGGTGTTAGGTCCAGGTTCCACCACTAACTGGGGACTTCCAGGGGGGTTGGATATCTTCTTCCCCAGTGGGAACTCTGCAAGTCCCAGACACCTTAGGTCCTGGAGAGGAATGACTTTTCTGGGTAAGCAGGGACCTTTCTGAGAGTTGTGAGGTCCCAACTCCCTCAAACGGGGTTCCTGTGAGACACTATTGGGCCAGACTGAAAGGACATGGTTCCTGAAGCTCCAGGACCAGGAAATATGAGAATTAAAACCCTTCAAGTGGGAGCCCCAGAGAGCAATGGCCAGACCAGAGAAATGCCCACCGAAGTCCCTGTTCTGTCCCACCAAAGGCAGGGGCCACCCAGTAAGGTCAGATTAGACACCTTGGTGGTCAGGGGCTCCTTCCCTGAGACCATGGGATTCCTTTCTGTCCACAGAACCATGTGCCCAGAGAGGACGGTGTGGTTCCTGGGGACACACCACCCCCCACACCAAGATCTGCTCGCCTTGAAAGGATGACCCAGGCTTTAGCTCTGCAGGCTGGGGGCTCCCTGGAGGATGGGAGCCCTGCACGACCCAGGTCAGCTGCTCCAGGATTCCAGGGTGTGTGTGTGTGTGTGTGTGTGTGTGTGTGTGTGTGTGATTCAGGTCATGTAGCTGTGTCCTGACCTCCCCCATCCATGTCACACAATAGTGAAGTGACCCAAGATTCAGATCCAGGTGTCCTCAATCCCATACCAGGACCCAGAAGCTCCGAACAGGTGAGGCCCTAGTGATATCAGGACAGACTTCTCATTTTATGGGGGGGAAAACTGAGGCCCACAAAAGGGTAAGAACACATTCAGTCACCCAATGAGCCAAGGTTAGGCAGAACAACAGTAGCAGGGGTCCTTCTTCCCTCCAGAATAATGCTGGAATATTACTGAAGTTATACGTTTACTGGTTCATTCAACAGCCCTTATTATTATGCACCTACTGTGAACAGAGGTGTGTGTGTGTGTATGTGTGTGTGTTTCACTTGGGCTGAAAAAGACATTTAGATAAAAACACAGTTAATGCTTCAGTCTGGAGATCACAGGTCCAGAGGTTTAGAAGCCAAAGATTCAGAGGTCATTTAGATGATCCCTCCCCTCACAAGATTCATTCTACAAGGAAGAAAACTGATCAAGGGAGGGTAGGGACTTGGAGGCTACCCAGTGTGGTCATGACAGAGCTGGGACTTCAACCTCCTAAGCCCATCACAGAATGTAAGACTTGGAAGAACCTTTGAAATCTTGTCCAAGCACCCATTTTACAGCAATGCAAACTGAGGTCCAGAGAGGGTCAGAGACTTGCCTAAAGTTACATATTAAATTAATGGCAGAGGGGAGACTGGAACTCCCCCCTCTGGAGTTTCTTCCTATTTGGGGGGAGGGAAGGCAGGGCAATGGACTGCACTCATCACACCTCTTTTCTCTCCCCCCCACAGTGAGGGTACCCCAGACCCCCTTCATAAGGCCCCCAAGAAGAAGAGCATCAAATCCTCCATTGGCCGACTCTTTGGCAAGAAGGAGAAGGGCCGCCTGGGAGGCCCTCCAGGCCGAGATGGGCCCTCTCTGGGTAGGTCCAGGAACCTCCTTTGAGAGAATTCCCTCTTCTTGGTAATGGCATAGTGGGGAGAGGGAAACAGTTTTCCTAGAGAAGGGAGCCCATGCACCAGGTTCACCTTCTCCATCCTTCCTGGCCCTCCCCTTTTCTCTGCAGCTGGAACCCCCTCAGATGAGATGTCCCCTGCTGACCCTCTGGGGCTATCAAAGCTCACAGGGCCTCCTGGAGATAAAGATCGGAGGAACAAGAGGAAGTGAGCAAGGCTTGGCCTGGGGGTGGGGGATGAATGCTGCATCCAGACCCCACTTTGGTCTGATGGGGTTTTGGGTGGCAAGGAGTAGTCCCTGGTGGTCCTGAGGAGATTGGGAGCCTCAAGCTCTCACTGATGGGAGAAGGACCAAGGACAGTTCTCTTGTGCAGCTGCAGAGATGGAAGGTGAGTTTTTCCATTGTTGTTGAACCCTTAGGCATGAACTCTTGGAGGAAGCCTGTCGACAGGGCCTGCCCTTTGCTGCCTGGGATGGACCAACTGTTGTCTCTTGGTTGGAGGTATGGCACCCCCACCCACAGATCAAGAAACCCAGGAAATATTGCCATGAGTGTTATCTAGCTAGGGTTTACTAGATGCCCTGAATGTGTGTGTGCATGGCAATATAAGTCAGAGAGAGACAGTAAATGCCCTCGAGAAGCTTACATTCTAGCAGCATCCCCTGAAGGAGAGGGAGGAGGAAAGGGCTCAGAAACTAGTGACTGACCTTCTCCATATCTTCCCCCCAACCTCTGTCTCCCTCGTCTATATTTCTCCTCTCGTTCTTGACTACATCTCTCTGTCTCCCTCCTGTCCCTGTTTCTCCTTTATCTCTTTTCTGTCCTCTCCATCTCTGTATTTCTTTTCGTTCTCCCTGTTGTGTGTGTGTGTGTGTTTCTGTCTCTGTTCCTGCCCTTCTCTTTTCATCTTGCATGCTTCTGGGCTCCTGTCTTTTGGCTCTTGCCTCTGATTTTGTGTCTCTTCCTCCCCCCCACCCCGTTTCTGGTTTGTCTCTCTCTATTGGGGGTAGCTATGGGTGGGGATGCCAGCCTGGTATGTGGCAGCTTGCCGGGCCAATGTGAAGAGTGGGGCCATCATGGCCAACCTGTCTGATACGGAAATCCAACGGGAGATTGGCATCAGCAACCCCCTGCACCGGCTCAAGCTTCGACTTGCCATCCAGGAGATGGTGTCCCTCACCTCACCTTCTGCACCAGCCTCCTCCAGAACGGTGAGCCAGCCTTTATGCCTTTATATGGTGGCATTCTGGGATCCTGGTACTACTCTTACTACTCAGGCTCAGCTTCTTCCAACTGAAGAAGGTTCCTCCAAAAACTTTTTTCCTCATGCTCAGATCTCACCCCTGAACCCCTCTCAGAACTAGACATGAGACTTGGATAAGAAGGGTGGGGGGAAACAGAGACACAGAGAGGGAGAGAGACAAAGAGAGAGAGAGGGAAGGAGGAAGGGAGGGAGAGAGAGGGGGTGGCTGAATTCACTGTTCCCTCCAGTTGAGGACAGGAATGGTGTAATGCTTCACCTTTCTAATTAAACACTTTATAAATATGATCTCAGTCAATCCTCACAACAATCCTGGGAGATAGGTGTTATTATCACCATTGTAAAGTTGAGGAAACTGAGGCAGACAGAATTTAAATGGTTTTCACCGGGTCATACAACTAGTGAATGCCTAAGGCTGCATTTGAATTTAGGACTTCCTAACTCCAGGCCCAGCAGTCTATTCACTGTACCATTAGCGGCCTCAGAGAGAAAGCAGTCACAAATCTTAGCTCTGCCACTTTTTATCTACTTGAGTTTGGTTAAGTCTCTTAATCTCCCTGTACCTCAGTCTCCTTATTTGTAAAATGAAAGGTTTGGTTCCCATCGAGGGCCAGGAGGACCCAGAGACAGAAGCAGAGACCGAGACAATAAAGCCAGAGGACCAGGCAGGGTCACAATGGCATACACAGACGGGCAGAAAAGGGTGAGCTCAGGGATCTTCCAGGGATCCCACTGGGCAAGAATCCTCCATAGTGCTTTAGGGATCCGCCAGGGCCCGGCCTGAGTGCCCCTGGTCTCACGTCATGGTCCAAGGAGGGGCCAGGCCGGGCCGGGGCCATGCTCTCAATGCCACCCCCCTCCTGCAGTGCACCGGCAATGTTTGGATGACCCACGAAGAGATGGAGTCGCTCACAGCAGCCACTAAGCCCGTGAGTCTACCTGGGAGACAGGGAGGGCGGGGACAAGGGGGAGAAGGGAGGAGGAGAACGAGGAGGAGACCGGTCTCCATCCCAGCCCTTCCTGCGCCGTAACCCGCCCCTTCCCCTTCTTTCGCCCCTACCCTCGCGCTCCCCGCGGTGGCGGCGCCAGGAGCCCAAGGAGATCAGCTGGGAGCAGGTGATCCCGTCTGCGCCTGCGCGCGGACTGCATGGCTCCTCCACCTCTTCCCCGCTCCTGCCCCTGCCTGAGCCTTTCCATTATCTTCGTGGGCTGGGGGGGTAGGGGGGAAGGGGGGAGGAAGGGGAGGGAGAAGCTCTGGACTGAACCATTGTCATCAGAATCTATGTGCGCCTGCCTCTGCCTGTACTACTGCGCCGTGGAACGTTCCATTATCTTTGAGGGAGGGGGAAGGATCATTCTGGGTTGAACTATCACATCACCGCGGTTTGCATGGTGCCTGAGCTCTGGAATGTTTCATTATCATCGCGGGTGTAGAGGGAAGAAACCCTGGTAGATACCATTGTCGAAAGGATCCTTCCAGTATAGGAAGAGATGAAAACTAGTCGATTGTTTTCATCGTGGGGGAGGGAGGGTGAGGATTAGTTCATTCTCTCGATAGCGAGCTTTCATTCTATCGAGACTAAGACTCAACCTATTTTTTTTTCCCCTGGGGTAGAGGTTTTGGAAGTGGTGAGGGAAGAAGTGAGTGAAATTTTAGACCACCTGGACTATCCCATTGTACTGATGGGGGAGTCAGTGGACTGTTCTATTAGGTGAGAGGGGACTTAGCTCAAGGACCTTTCCATTGCCCTGAGAAGGGGGAGATCTTGGAAAGTCCCATTGCGGAAGAGGGGGAGATGCTGGCCATCTCATCCCATCCTTGTTCCTGAGCTTGTCCACTCCCCACTCCCCAATGGCCCCAGATCCTGGCCTACGGCGACATGAACCACGAGTGGGTGGGGAACGACTGGTTGCCCAGCCTGGGGCTGCCCCAGTACCGCAGCTACTTCATGGAATCCTTAGTAGATGCACGTATGCTCGACCACCTCAACAAGAAAGAGCTTCGGGGCCAGCTCAAGATGGTAGACAGCTTCCACAGGTGGGGGCCGGCCTCGGCATGGCCAGGGAGACAGTGACCAATGGAAACTAGCTCCTGGGAAGTCCCGCCCATGGGGAGAGGCCAATGGGAATCGGCGACTGAATAGTAGTCTCCATGGGGGGGAGGTATAATACACGGTCCAATGGGAACAGCCTCCTATAAGCCCCACCCATGAGGGGGGATGGTGACCAATGGGGGCCAGTGCCTGAGAAGTAGCGCTCTGGGCAGGGAACACAGTAGCTAATGGAAACAATCTCGTGGAAGCTCCTCCCGTTAGGGGAGGAGCAGCCAGCCAATGGGGAAGTTTTCTGAGGAGACCCCGCCCCTAAGGGATTTGTACTGGCTCCTCCCCTTGGCATGACCTAACCACTTTCCTCGCCCTCCCCAGAGTGAGTCTCCACTATGGGATCATGTGTCTGAAGAGGCTCAACTATGACAGAAAAGACCTGGAGCGGAGGCGAGAGGAGAGTCAGAGCCACGTGAGAGGTGCGGCCGGGGTGGGGGGAGGGGGAGCTGGGGTTGGAGGTCAGGGCTGGGGCCCCCTCCCTCAAAGATGCGGGCTGGGTAAGGGGAAAGCCGAGAGAGAATGGGCTTTAGTGTTGGAAGAGCTGGAGGACGATCTGGGGGTCAGTGTAGCTCTAGGCTCCCGCACCCCAATCCAATGGTGTGGTCCAAAGAGCTGGGCAGGGAGGGGGCATTGGTGGTGACATTCCAGTCTCCTCCCTCCCGACAAGGTTCAGTAATCAGTGTCTAGAGCTAAGAGGGCTGGGTTGGCGTGGGCATTCAAGGCCCTCTCCCTCTTCCTCAGACGTGATGGTGTGGTCCAATGAGCGGGTGATGGGCTGGGTATCAGGCCTGGGGCTGAAGGAGTTTGCCGGAAACCTGTCCGAGAGTGGCGTGCACGGGGCGCTGTTGGCCCTGGACGAGACCTTCGATTGCTCGGACTTGGCCCTGCTGCTGCAGATCCCGACACAGAACTCGCAGGTCGGGCGGCTGCCAGCTAGGGGGTGGGGTGGGGTGTGAAATTTCTCGCGTGGCCAGCACGAGGACTGCCCTCGCCTTGCTCATGCCTCCACGCTATTTCCACAGGCCCGGCAGCTGCTGGAGAAGGAGTTCGGCAACCTCATTTCCATGGGCACCGACCGGAGGCTGGACGAGGTAGGGGTCCCAGGCTTGGAGCTGGGGGGCGGCAGGGCAGGGAGCGAGCGCTGCGCCGGCTGCCCCTGCTCCAGCCAGCTCTCTGGCCCTGTGGCCCTTATCCTCAGCAGGACAGCGCCAAGTCTTTCAGCCGATCCCCGTCGTGGCGGAAGATGTTCCGGGAGAAGGACTTGCGCGGGGTGAGCCCGGACTCAGCTGAGATGCTGCCACCCAACTTCCGCTCGGCGGCCGCAGGAGCTCTGGGCTCGCCCGGCCTCCCTCTGCGCAAGCTGCAGCCCGACGGTGCGTCCTCTACGACCTGTCGGGGCTCCCCCCATTAGGGCGGAGATGGACTCGCCCAAGGCGCCTCTAGGGTCTCGGAAAAGCCCGTTATTAGTGGAGGGAAACGGACCTTGGGCGGGGATAGTACGGAGTGCTGGGGCGCCCCCCATTCTTGAGAGAAACCGGGGTAGGGCACCCTGGTACATTCTTGGAATATAATCCTTGAAAATAGTCATTCCTTTGAGAAAAGGGGGGAGATGAGGAGGAAAGAGAGGAACTAAGGACTACGCAGGAACCCCTGTAAATCCATGACAGCTGTTCGGGGAGGCGAGGAGTATTGAGATAGTATCCTGGGCAAACCGACGGGGGCAGCGGCAGAACTTTTAATGACATTTTTTTACTTACTTTTCAAGGAAAGGCACCCGTCCCCCTTCCCCAAACTCGGTATACTCCCTGGGTGTCTCGGGCGGTTTTTGTTTTTGTTTTTTGCACACAGCAATTGCTTTATAAAGTCGCTTATTGGGAATGGGCGGGGCGGAGTAGGGTCAAACCAACTGGCTCGCAACTTGGGGGAAGAGAGGATCCTTCTGACCTTGTCCCTTGCCTCGGTCTTAGGTCCTTCTTCTGGGAGTCCGCGGGCGGATGGCGGAGTCTCCGTGCGGACATACTCTTGTTAGTGCTCATCCAGGTGAGGGTGCCTTCGGGAGTCCCGGAGCCACGGCTTTCCGAGCTTCCTGACCTGCCCTCCCCCATCCTCCGGTACAGGTGGGCGCGTCCAGGAGGAGCCTCAGTAGGGGGAGATAAAGGTCCGCCCTGCTCCCCCTTCCAGGAGAATGGACTCACCCTCGGAAGGGACCAGGTTCGGAGAGACTAGAGGGGCTCTCTGGACTGAACCATTTTGTACAGACCGGGAGGAAGAGGCGCGTCTCAGCCTCTGGCCAATCCATGTGAACTGGATTTCGGGAAGGGAGGGGGCAGTTTGGAATCTTCCTCCTCCCTTTTGCTACTTTGTAATTTATTTGTTTCCTAGTGAGGGAGGAGGGGACGCAACCCCGCCTCCCCAGGGGCCGCATGCTGGGGGCGGGGCGTGGCCCGACCCCGCTCCTTCCTTTCCATCGTCCTCCCTCTCCACTCCAGCCCCGGGGCCCCTGTCCTCTCGGGTGTACCCCTGCGGGGGACTCGCTGCTATAGGCCCCGCCCCCTCCTTTCTTCCCCTCTCTCCTGCCTTGGGTGTGGGGGTAGGAAGAACGTGAAAGCCTCATTGTCTCCGATTATCCGGGACGTCTCAGGGTCCCGATTATCCAGGCAGGCATCATTGGGGTGGGGCTTGGGGGCCCCTTTCCCGGTCCGTGTGTCTCGCGTTCCCTGGATCTCGTCCTCCCCTCCCCCTTAACCCGTTATTCTGGGAAGTGGGATGGAGGGAGAGAAGGAATCCAGTTGGCCCCCTCCCCACCCTGTTCCCGGTCTTCCCCGCGGGCTCCGGCTTTTTTGTTTTTATTTTGTTTTGTTTTTTTGTTTTGTTGTTGTTTTGTTTTGTTATATTTTTGCATGGGAGAATCCGCCGGGGCAGGGGCTGGGGAGGAGGTGGGCCGTGGGCTCCCTTCCTCCTCCTGCCCCCACCTCAGATGTCAGTGATCTTGGTGAAAGAAACTGTTTCAAAAGACCTGCCTTCGCTTGTTTATTTCCTAGGGACCCCTGGGCTCGCCCCTTCCCCTCAAAGATCCGGCCAATCCTTCCCTCTTTGGGGGAGGGGGGAACCCCAGATGGACCTCGCCCAGAATCCCAGAAATCCTTTGCGCTCTCCTGCAAGGATAGGGTTTATTCAAAATAAATAAGTGGGTGGAGCCGGGAGTGGGGGTTGCTGGTTGTCTAGAAGTTCGTCAAGGCTCTGGAGTTTCCACCATCTCGGCCAAGGCTCTGTTGGGGAGGATGGGGGGGCAGGGTAAGGCCTGGTCCCTGCTTTCCTCCACCCGCCCCCACATACACAGCCTCAGCCACACTCACACTTACTGAAACAGGTTGGATGAGAAGTGGTCCACATAGCCTCCTAAGGGCAATAGGCAGGTTACAGTCAGCAAATACCCATCTCTGGCCCCAACCCCCCCCCCCCCCACTAACATCTGGTAGTGCCTGGCCCCGCCCCCCGGGAAGTCTTTGCCTCCAAGGAGGTTCATCCAATGAACAGCCAAAGAGCTTCTCCAGAGGAGTCTGGAGAACTGCTGGCCACGCCTCCAGAGCCGTGAGGCTCCTCCCCGGAGCAGCCGGGGGCCTCCTGGCTCCGCCTTCAGAATAGTCCCGCCCCCAGGAAGCTCCTCCCTAGGACGTCCCGAAGCCTCTTGTTCCCATCTCAAGAGTAATCCCGTCCCCAGGAAGCTTCTTCCTAAAAGTCCAGAGGCCTCCTGGCTCCTCCCCCAGAGCAGTCCCACCCCTCCCACCCCCCAATGTCCTTGCTCACCAGGGGCACAAACAGTCTCGCAGAGCAGAGGGCAGAGATAGCAGAACTGGCAGTGCTGGTGGGAACAGAGACAGACTGGGCTGTGAGAGGAGCCAGGTCCGCTGGGCGGGCCTGAGGGTGGGGCAGGGAGGGGTGCCCTCTGACCTTGCAGTGATCACAATGCTCTCCCATGTTTTCCTCGTCGCAGCGGCAGGACTCGCACTCAGTGCATCTCTGAGGAGAGGGGGTGGTGGGACAGGGAGAGTCAGAGGCAGAGACATACCAAGAGATACAGAGACACGGGGAGACACAGAGCGACATCGAGAGATAGCGATCAAGAGAGATGGTAACCACCACAGATCGAGCCCAGACGGGGCACCAGGCGGGGGTCTCGGGCAAGCACAGAGCCCAGCGAGGACGGGGACCCTCCCCCGAACACACACACACACACACACACACACACACACGCTCAGGCACCTTGCAGAAGCCACAGTACTGGCACAGGGAGCCTGGCTGGTACTCCGCTTCCTCACCTTCCTGCTGGCCTGTGAAAAGACGGCACAGAGATCTCGGCGGTCCGCCCCACCCCCTGCTCTCCCCCACACCGGTCACTTGATCGCTCACCCTGGCCTCCGGCCTCCTCCTCCTCCTGCTCCGCGCTCTTGTCTTCCAGGCTCTCCTCTCCAGGGGCCCTGCTGGCCACTTCCTCAGAGCTGTCAATGGCCTCTGGGACAGCGGCCTCAGCCTCGTCTTCTTCTTGGTCCTCACCTCGGACCTCAGCCCTCAAGGACTCCTGGACGGTGGAGCCTTCCTCCTGCTCAGCCTCCTCCTGGCTTCTCTTGTGGCCTTCCTCCTCCTCCACCTGGGCCCCAAACCTCAGACCTCCCCAGTGCCCTCCCTCTTCCACAGAGGTGTCCTCCTCCTCCCACTGGGGGCCCGGAGGTTCATGGTCACGCTGGGCAGAGATGCTGTCACCTTCTTCTCCGCGGTCCTCCTGACTTTCTGCGTGCCCCCCTTCCGCAGAGTCCTCCCCTTCTGACTCTCTGTGACTCGGGGCCCCACTCCAGCGCTGAGCTTCAGCTGAGATAGCTTCCTCCTCCTCCTCCGGCCCTTGGCTGCCGGGGCCTCTCCAGTGGCTCTGCTCAGCTTCCTCTTCCTCTTCCTCTTCCTCCTCCCCTTCCCCCTCTCCCTCTCCCTCCTCCTCCTCCTCCTCCTTGCCCTGGGGCCCTCGGCTGCCTCCAGGGCCTCCCCAGTGGCTGTGCTGGGCTTCTTCTTCTTCCCCTTCCTCCTCCTCTTCCTCTTGCTCCTCCTGGCCTGGAGGCTTGGCAGAGACTGGACCAAAGTCCTCCTGTTCTATGGAGTCATCCCTATGGCTTACCCAGTGCCCAAGCTCTGCTGACACATCAGCTTCCTCCTCTTGTCCGAGGTCCCCAAAGTCTATGTCCTCGTGCTCTGTGGAGACACCGTCCTCTTCCTCGTCTTCTGGGGCCTGGGGCTTGTGGCTACCCCAGGGGTGCTGCTCCTCCAAGGCATCTTCCTCCCCTTCCTCATCCTCCTCTTCTCCCCCCCAGTGCCTGTGTTCCACATACACGTCCCCAGGGGGACTGTGCTCCGCTTCCTCGTGATGGGCCCCCCAGAACCCAGCCTCCTCGGAGGCGTCTGCTTCTTCCTCCCCGTGGTCCCTTGGACTGTGGCCTGGAGCAGCTACGTAGTCAGGCAGGTTTCCATCCTTCGGACCTCCAGCGGGGCTCAGGGCAGCATCTGGGAAGTCCTGGGCCTGGGCTCTGGAGAGGCCCCCGGGGGCTGTGGAGGTCAATAGCAGGAGGAGGAAGAGGATGAAGCGGAGACCTGGCCAAAGGGGACCCATGGGGTCAGCTGGGACTGTGGGCCCAGCCTGGGGCTCCGCTCTCTCTCTCTGTCTCTGTCCTCTCTGGGCTTTCTCAGCCCTCGTCTCTCTCTGGGCTGTTTTCTTGAACCTCCCAGCCAGCAACAGTTCCTCCGTCTGTCCCTTCAGCAATCACTGGCTGTTGCTTTCTGACTCTGCCTTTCTCTGGGCCTCTGTCTCCTCCAGGTCCAGATGCCCTTTGAGATCAGCCTCAGTGGGCTAGTCTCAGCCCCCACCCCATTGGGCTAATTTTACCTCCAAGGCAATGTCTATTCTGGGACTGGCCCCAGGCCCTCCCCTCCCCTCCTCTCCTTGCATATTTCCCTGCCTGGGCCTCAGGCGGGGCCAACATGCAGGGGTTTTGGGGAGGAAAGGGGTCTCTGGGGTTAAGGAGAACATCCTGACCTTGCTGGGGGCACAGTGAAATCCAGGCTAGGAGTCCTAGCTAGGGGTGGAGGCTGAGGTCAAGGATGAGTTCAGCTCAGACATCCTCTGGCCCCCTTGTCCTCTCCAGCTGAGAGCCCTCAGTGGACATGAGTTAAAAATACACTCAGGATACGGGCATGGGCAGGTGAGCAGGGTCTGGTTACAGGGACTCAGCTGTTCCCTTCCTGGGCCTCAGCCTGGGGCCTCAGCCTCACTGTCTCTGTCTTTTTCTATATTTTCTGAGGCAGCTGGGGTGCAGTAGATAAGAACACTGATGCTGGAGTGGGGAAGACCTGAGATGCTTACTAGCTCTGTGACCCTGGCCAAGTCATCTAACCACTACCTGCCTCAGTTTTCTCAGCTGAAAAATGGGGATGATAATAGCACCTCCCACGTGTGAAGACACGTAGCATAGTGACTGGTACACAGGCACTTTGTAAATGCTGTTTCCTCTCTTTCTCTGTTCCCCGGCTCTGGCTGAACTCTCTACCCAGAGCCATTCAGGGTCTTAGTGATCTTGGAGCCCAACCCTACCACTGGACCAGGAGGGAAGCTGAGGCTCAGCAGCCTCATCTCTGTCTCTGGGTCTGTTTCCGTCTCCAGCTTTCTGTGTCTCTCAGTCTGTCGCTCCCCCCGCAATCATCCTGTCTCTGCCTGCCCTTCCAGACGAGAGTTTCCTCAGTCCCTCTCCTGTCAGTCCATTGTTCCATCCCAGCCTCTCTGGCTGTCTCGAGGATGTGCTTGGCCATCCTTCCCCCGCCCCCGCCACGCCTCCTGGGAGGGAGGACTGGAGGAGGCAGGCTGGAACCTGAGCAGACGGGGTGGGGTGGGATGTGACGGAGCTGGCTCTGGGCTGGGCAGGGCTGCAGAGGGTGAGGCTGAGGCTACTTCAGAGGCAGCAGGAGACATGGCCGGGCCTGAGAAGGAGCAGGTACTGGTCACGTCTTTTACAGGAATCCTGAATTGAGGTTTTGGGCAGCTGGGGCCCTGAGCAATGCTGAGCTAGTCTTGGGTCCTTGAAGGGGCAAGGTGCCCCGAACATCCCCGTCCTCTAGAGGAAGGGAGTATCCGGATGCCAAGATCTAGGAGGGAACCAGGCAAGGGCTGGCACCTGGACACCTGGGTCCCTAAGAGGAGAGGACATGCATCTGAAGGCTTGGAATCATTGATTGATGGAGGTTGGAGGAGGGACTCCCTGAGGAAGCCTCCTGGGTACAGTCTGGAGGCCAGGATGTCTGACGGTTCCTGTTCTCAGACTTTGTCTCTGCCCCCTTCCCCAGAGCTGGATCCCACGAATCTTTAAGAAGAAAACTTGTACAACCTTTGTGACCGATCTCAGTGACCCTGG
>NW_027186389.1:1126332-1131372 GCF_028583685.1 Petaurus breviceps papuanus
GTTTTTCCCATCGTCACCGATTCTTTGTGACTCCGTGTGGGGTAACTGTCCCAGACCTCTGGTTAAAACTATGCTCCTTGTGCTCGCCCACTCCCCAGCGCTGCCTGGGCTCCCCCACTCGCCTGCACTGCCTAGGCTCCCCCACTCCTCAGCGCTGCCTGCGCCCCCCTCTCCCCGGCGCTCCCTCCACTCCCCAGGCTCCCAACACCTCCTTCTCAAAGCGGGCCATTCCTCTTTCGCCTCCCCATTCTCAGGGGCTTTCTGAGAGACTTTCGCCCCAGGACCCGGCAGATGGGTTTCTCCGGTGCCTGTTTTTCCCTCCCTCACGCACAGGCTAACGATGAAGCTGTACGAACTGGGCCGGGCAGTGCTGTGCCTGGACTTCATGGTCTTCACCCTCCGTCTGCTGCACATCTTCACGGTCAATAAGCAGCTGGGACCCAAGATTGTGATTGTGCACAAGATGGTGAGGTTGGGGCTAGGCAAGGACAGAGAAGTGGGAGGGTCCGGGGAAAGGCCGGGGGGGGGGGGGAACGGGGAGAAAGGGGGGGAAGGGGGGGGGAGGAAGAGGAGAAAGGGGGCACGTGTTGGCTCCTCAGACCCCCTCTGTTATCCTGCAGATGAAGGATGTCTTCTTCTTCCTCTTCTTTCTGGGTGTGTGGCTTGTGGCCTATGGTGTGGCCACCGAGGGGCTGCTCAGGCCACAGGATCGTGACCTGCTGGCCATTGTAAGACGGGTTCTGTACCGGCCCTACCTGCAGATCTTTGGCTACCTCCCCCAGGAAGACATGGATGGTAAGCACGGTGTACCAGGCCTGTGTGGGCGCGGGTGCATGGGCAAGTAGTGTGCACCTCCGTGTCTCATGTCTCCATGGCTGACTGTCTCTGTTTCTGTCCTGTCTTCCCCGTGGCCCACAGTGACCCTGATGCAGCGGGAGAACTGTTCCAAGGAGCTCGGCGTGTGGGCACAGCCTCCAGGGTCCTCGGGCTCCTGTGTCTCCATGTATGCCAACTGGCTGGTGTTGCTGCTCTTAGTCATCTTCCTGTTGGTGGCCAATGTGCTTCTGCTCAACCTTCTCATCGCCATGTTCAGGTGCCCAGTCCCACCAGTGACCCCTGAGACCCTGACCTTGCACACCCACTCCACCCCTTCCTCCCTGGCCCCTTGTGTCAGCTACACTCCTGGAGATGATGGTCCCCCTCTGCAGCCCAGGCCCAGAGAAGGCCCCACTCACACCCTTCATTTCACCATCAGCCATGAGCCTCCCATTCTGAAATTCCTCCTTTTCCATCCCTCTCTCTTCCCCAGTCTCCTCATCTTTTCTTTGTCCTTACTGTGACTTCCAGTAACACCATCTCTCTCTTCTCTACCCCTCCATAACCTCCCTTTTGTCCCTCCATAGTTAATTAGTTCAGGGACACTGTGCTCTTTCCCCTGGGGTCCCTCCAACCCTTTGCCTGTCCTAGATCACACTCTCTCCCCCTGGGATAAGGCTGATTGTCCTCACCATCCACTTTCTCTGCTCCTGTGGGTGAGGTACTGAGAACACAACCCACGCTCCAACTTCCTCTTATCTAACCTCAGCTGGGTCTTCACTGAGGGTCTAATCAAACAAATCCTGTTGTGCTTCCTCCATCCAATGACCACCTGGCCCCATCAAGTAACTGCTCCACACTTCTTTCCCTGATCCCTCAGTCCCCTCAGGCTATCTATCATTTATCTCCCTTCACTTTCAACCAACTCAAAAAGCTGCCATGCATGGGCAAGTCCCTTTACCCTTTATGTGCCTCAGTTTCCCCATCTGTAAAATGGAGATACTTACCTGTAGTCCCTACCTACCTGTCTCCACCTGAGTGTGGTGCCAGCACTCCAGACTCGGCCTTACCAAAGACCCCCTGGAGCATTTGCATGTTATTGTCGAAGGTACCACCATCTTGCCAGTCGCCCACATTCTTAGTCCCAGTTGTTCTCAAGTCCTAGCCTTCTTCCAAGTCCCTTTTCATTTTTTATAGTATTATTGATGTGTTAGGTGTTTTCATTACACACTTGCAGACACTCCCACTTGGTAACACCATAGAATAGGTAAGTGCTGCTGCCCACCTCAAGACCTCAATGACTTTCTCCTACCTAGACTTCCTAATTGTTCTCCTTTCTGGCTTCTCCTCCTCCTATGCAGCTTCTCAACAGTTACAAAAGAGATGTGCCTTCCTGAGACACAGTCTGATGGTGTCAGATCAGATCTTCCTTGCTCAAAAATATTCTGTGGCTCCCAATTGCCTCCAAGACAATCCCAGTTTTTGTGGTGCTTGGCTCCCCACCTTCCCCCAAAGGTCTCCCAAGTTTTTTCCATTTTCTATTTCCTGGTCTTATTTCCTGTTCACATTTTACTTCCCACAGCTGCCTTTGCCAGACTCCCTCCCATGCCTGGAACACTCTCCCTCCTCCCAGGCTCAGCCCTGGGGGGCTCTCCTGGGGAAACCCTCCCAGTTATCCCTTCCCTTGCCTGCTTTGACTTACCTTTGTATGCATTATACAGAAGTTCCCTGAAGGCAGAGTTTGCTTTATTTGTCCTGTGTTTAGTGCAGGGCACAAGCCTGGATGGACCCTTGGAGGTGGTTAATAATGTTTGTTGAGTTCAGTTGTACACATCCTACTGACCACTGGCTCCTTGCTCCAAAGATTTCTCCTCCTCTGCCCCAATGACTTCACTTTCTTAAGTCTTCACTGTGCTGGCCTCTCACTCCAAAGACTTTGGACCTATTGACCAATAGCCGCTGACCCCTGGAACCCATAATTCAATGACCTATGTTTGATCTCTTCTTGTAACCACTGCCCTGGCCCTTACAGAGTGACCCATTATGTCTGACCTACTGATCCTTGACCCTGATGACCTTTTGATCCTTTAACCATTTTCCACTCCTCTTCTACCCACTGATCTGTGTCTTTTGATTAAATGATTATCAATGAGTTGGCCTCTGACTCTCTTGCCCTCTCGTTCAACAGTTACACTTTTGGAAAGGTGCAGGGTAACAGTGACAGGTACTGGAAGTTTCAGCGCTATGGGCTGATCTGTGAGTTCCACGACCGACCAGTGCTGGCTCCACCCTTCATCATCTTCTCCCACATCCTCCTCCTGCTGAAGCATTCCAGGCACAGTAGCCACAGGCGGATCCCCCCCTCAGCAGAGGACTTCAGTAAGCTTGCCTGGTGGTGGGTTGAGGGGGCTTCCCAGGAGGCAATCTCCCAGGTGTCCTGGGTTGAGCTCTCTCCTGCTACCCCTTAGGGCTGTACCTGTCTGACAAGGCAGAGAGGACATTGCTGACGTGGGAGTCCGTGCAGAAGGAGAACTTGCTACTTGTCCAAGCCAGGGACAAGAGGGAGAGTGATTCAGAGAGGCTCCGAAGAACATCCCAGAAGTGAGGAGGGAGGGAGACCCCTCGAGGGCAGCAGGTGGGAGGAGACAGGAGACATTTCTGAAGTGAAGGGATGTCTCTTTGGGTGACAATTCTCAGAGAATGAAGGCTCTCTGGGATTGAGAAATGTTCCTGGTGGGGCAGAGGAAGGGACTTTTCTGAAGGTGACCCCTGCTTCCCTCCCAAACACAGGGTAGACACAGTCCTGAAGCATCTGGGTCAGATTCGGACTTATGAGCAGCGTCTGGTGGGGTTGGAGCATGAAGTAAGAGGCAATGGGTGGGCAGGGAGGAGGGGTTGGGTGCAGCCATCCATCTTGTCCTCTGACCCCATACTCCTGCCAGGTCCGTCACTGCAGCCAACTCCTCAGCAGGGTGGTTGAAGCACTGAGTCACTCTGAGCTGATCTCACCAGCCATCCCCACTGAACCCCTGAAAGGTCAGCAACCCCTACCCTGTTCTTGCCTCCTCCTTGTCCCTGGCTCTGGCCTCCTCTGCTCTGGTTATGTCTACCCCTAAACCTTCCATGCTCCCCTCTCCATTCTGGTCCACATTTTTGTCTCCTTGCCTTTGTATTACTCTCCATCCTGGAGTCACTCTGTTCTCTGTCTTTTTTATTTTTTGCCTTTTGGAGGGCAATTGGTGTTAAGTAACTTGCCCAAGATTATACGGCTAGTTTCTTTTGTGTTAAATGTCTGAGGCTGGATCTGAACTCAGGTCCTCCTGACTCCAGAGCCAGCGCTTTACTCACTGCACCACCTACATGCCCCATCTGGTTCTCCATCTTACTGTCCCAATCTTCTCCCTTCCCCTTTGTCATCAAGTCACTAACTCCTTCATCTTTCCCACAGAATGAGCCCTTGGGGCTGGACACCAAAGGACTCCCATCCCCTTTGAGACACAGAAACTCCCTCTGTCCAACAAAGCAAGGACAGTCTCCATCTTCAGGCATCCTGTCTCAATGGACCCTTTCTACTCCTTGGGACCTCTCAGGGAGTGATCTTTCTCTCCCTTGGATCCTCTTTACAGGGTCCATTCCAATCCCCAGAAAGATGGCCACATTGACATCAGGTGCCTCCCCCCATCCCCAGTGGTCCAATCTAAAATGACCCCTGCCCCAGGCAGTGAGATCCAAATCCAAGGATCAAATCTAAGGATGACAGAGGGGCATTCAGGCAATCCTGGACTGTGAAGATCACCTCAGGGGACCAAGAACTGGGGCAGGACCAGGGATTCCACTCCACCCCCACCCTGGTGTCAAAAATTTGCAAAGGTTGTAAATAAAGACCCATTTGTAAGATGCTGGGAGCAATTTCCTTTTTTCTTTTTTTTGCTAGGATAACTAAATGGTCAGGCAGATCAGGAAATGTGGTAGAAGGACTTTGCTATGATGTAAGCAAAGCATCTGATGGCAGTGTTTCATGTGATTGCCATGGACAGCTGTGGGCTGGACAAGAGTACAGTTGGGAGAATTCAGTATTCATCGAATGGCCAAAACTAAAGAACTATCAGCAATGGTTTGGTGTCATCTTGCAGGGAGGTCTCCAGTGGGGAGTCCCCAGTACCTCTGTTTGGCCTTGTGCTATTGAAGCTTCTTATCAATGACTTGGGTAAGGGAGAGACAATA
>NW_027186389.1:1131382-1143811 GCF_028583685.1 Petaurus breviceps papuanus
GTTGAAGCAATTAGAAAAAGCAACATTTTTGCATTTGAAGAAAATCAGTCAGAGTTTTTACAAAGTCAGTCAGCCAATCAACATTTATTAAGCACCTACTGTTTGTCAGGCACCGTACTTAGAGGTAGGGAGGTAAAGAAAGGCAAAAGATGGTCCCTGCCCTCAAGGAGCTCACAGTCTAATGGGGAAGACCACATGCAAACAGCTAGGAAGGTGCAAGATACATATGAGGTAAACAGGAAATAATGCCCAGAGGCAAGGCGCTGGAACAAAGGGGCTTGGGGAAGGCTTTCTGTGCAAGGTAGGGTTTTAGCAAGAGGAGACAGATGGGGAGAGAGTGTGTTTCAGGCTTGGGGGTCGGCCAGAGAGAACACCTGTACCCCAAAGACAGGAGTGTCTTGTGTGGGGGAAAGCAAGGGATCCACTGCCACTGTTTTGCAGAGGATGTGTGTGTGTGTGTGTGTGTTTGTGTGTGTGTGGGTGTATTAGGGTGAAGAGGCATGAAAGGTGGAAGGAGACTAGAAAGTGGGGGAGGTGTCATGTTAAGGAGAGCTCTGAACCCCAAATGCAGGACTTTTAATTTGCTCTTGGGGGTTACAGGAAATCAGTGGAGTTTATTGATCAGGAGCTGACCTGGCCAGATGGACGCTTGGACAGTTGGGTTGGTGATAGGTTGGAGGGGGAGGGGCTTGAGTTTGGGAGATCCCTCCCCCAAGGCTATTTCGATAGTCCAGGGGGGAGGTGATGAAGGTGCCCCAGGGTGGGGGCAGTCTATCAGTAAGTATTTATTATGTGCCAGGCAGTCTGCTAAGCATTGGGAATACATAAGGAGCCAAATGGGGGGGGGGGGGGGGGGGGGGAGAGAATTGTAAACTCAAAACTTTTTTTTTTTTAAGGTTTGAAAGTTGTTTCAGCATGGAATTGGGGAAAACAAAATATTATATGGAAAAAAAGGGTAAAGATGGTCTTTCCTTCAAGGAGCTCACACTCAGTCAGAAATTTTTTTGACATGTTGAGAGACACTAACGGCGAAATCACAGGCCTTGGCACCATATTGGATGGGGGCGGGGCAAGATAGTGAGGAGCCCAGGGTGGCTCCTAGGTGAGTCTGAGGGCCTGGGAGGAGGGTAGTGCTCTCTACCGTAATAGGGTAGGTGGAGAGCAGGGAGGGCTTAGAGGGAAAGAGAATGAGTTCTGCTTTGGATGTGCTGAATTTAAAATCTTTACTAGACATCCATTTTACAATGTCTGAAAGGCAATTGGAGATTCCAGATTGGAAGCCAGAAGAGAGACTTGGGGCAGGATGGGTAGATCTGAGAGCTGTCAGCATTGGGGTGCTCATTCTATCCATGGGAGCTGATAAGCTCCCCAAGTGAAGCAGTCTAAAGGGATTAATAGGGAAGGGGACTGAGGAGAGAGCCATGTAGGATACCCATGGTTAGCAGCCATGGCATGGATGGAGATCCAGCCAAGGAGGCTGAGGAGAGGTCAGGTGGGTAAAAGGGGAGCCAGGAGGGAGGAGTATCCAAGAACCTAGAGCTCAGAGACTAGGAGGGTATCAGTGGTATCAAAGACTGCAAAGAGATTTAGGAGAAGGAGGATTCAGAAAAGGTCTTTGGTTTTGACAACTAAGAGATCATCATCAGTAACTTTACATAGTACTCTAAGTTGAAGCCAGGTTGGAGGTTGGAAGCCAGATCTTGGAGAATGAAGAAGAGAGTAAGAGGAAAGGCAGTGGAAGCACCCATTGTAGACAATCTTCTCAAGGACTTTAGCCATAAATAAGAGGAAAGAAATGGGACCATAGTGGGGATGGAAATTTTTTGAGGATGGGGAGACATAGTCATGCTTGTAGGCAGCTAATGAATAGGGAGAGACTGAAGAAACATGAGAGTGAGTAGTCCTATCTCTGACCAGGCTAAGGTTACAGTGAAAAGTTAGAACAGCTAAAAACATCTTAGCATATTTTGAGACTGATCTTTAAGGAGTTTTGAAAGACCTCATTATAATCCTATTCACTCCCTTCCCTTGAATCAAGAGGATATCTCAGTGCTGGGATTTCAAGCAGTTCCCTGTTTTCCTGTTAACCCTTCTCATTCCAGATCAGACTAAGAAGAGAAAGTGTTGGAGAAAGGGAAGTTGTGTCACCCTTCCCTATCTTTGAATTCTCTCTCCCCCACAATTCAGGAACCTAGTCCCTGGCATTGATCTGAGGCATCCAGCCTACCTCAGCCCACCTTGATGACTTAATTAGTTTTCTTGACACTCTAATCCCATCCAAATTTTCTCAGTCTTTTTCTGTATCAAAGTACCAATTTTACTCCCACTAAATTGCAGATTCTTAGAATCTCTTCCACCTAACCTATGTTATAATAGAACCTCACTACTCTGACTCAAAGAAGGCTTGATGGTCTAGGTATGCTAGGAACTCCAAAATGTAAGGGTACAAGGCAGGTCTGCCTTGAAAGAACTCAAGTACTCAAGTCTTTCAGTAGCAAGTTTATTATGACGCCAGTTGGGTGGGCGAGTTTCCTAGTGAGTCTGTGGTATTTGTGATGCCAATATAAGCAGGCCAGATTCTAAGAATCTGCACAATTTAATGGGGGTAAGATTGGTATTTTTATACAGAAAGACTGTGGGAAGAAATGGTTGGGATTAAGGAGTGGCAAGTAGCTGGGTGGTCCAGGGGCAATCAATGAAAGGAGTTAAGTGACTAGAGAGTTACAGTGAAACCGGGATGGGTCAGGTGTCTCTGGGGAATACCAGAGATCTGGGCTGCTGAAATGTATGGGAAAGTTCAGGGGCATTTAGGGGTCCAAGTCTATCCCCTATCTATCTAATCTATTATCTATATATATACATATATACAGATGATATATATATATAATATATAATTAGATAGATAATAAGTCTATCATGGGAATCCATAAATGTATTTTTAAAAAATAATTTTTGTTTATTTTATTAAATATTTCCCAGTTACATGAAAAAATTTTAACAATAATTTTTAATAAATTAATTGATTTATGTTTAGTTTACAACATTCAGTTCCACAAGTTTTGAATTCTGAAATTTCTCCCCCTCCTTCTCTTCTCCTCTCCCCCTCAAGACAATATAAAATCTGATGTAGGCTCCATACATACCTTCTCACTAAACAAACCTTCACTCCAGTCATGTCACAAAGAACTACAACCAATGGAATGAACCACCAGAAAGAAGAAACAAAACAAAAAAGAAAGGAGAGAGCAAATGCTTTGTTTCAATCTGGATTCAGACTCTGTAATTCTTTCTATGGATGCAGATAGCTTTTGCAACATGAGTCTTCTTTAGTTGTCTTATAACCTTGCATTGCTGAGAGGAGTCAAGTCTACCAAAGTTAATCATCGAAGATACAATGTGTCTATAATTGTGGACAATGATCTGCTGATTCTGCTCCCCTCACTCATCATCAGTTCATGTACGTCTTTCCAGGTTTTTCTGAGGTCCCTGGCTCATTATTTCTTATATCACAATAGTATTCCATTACATTCATATACCACAACTTGTTCAGCCATTCCCCAATTGATGGGCATCCCCTTGATCTCCAATTCTTTGCCACCACAAAACAATAATTTTTAAAAGTTTTGAGTTCCAAATTCTCTTCCACCTCTCCCCTCTTTTTGAGAAGGCATGCAAAACATATTTTCATATTAGTCATGTTGCAAAATAAAATAAACAATAAAAATAAAATTTCCTTTTAAAAGTATGCATTCTTTAATCTGCATTCAGAGTTCATCAGTTCTCTTTCTGGAGGTGAATAGCACTTTTCATTAAGGGTCATTTGGAGCTGACTTGATTCTTGATTTGATCAGAGTAGTTAAGTCTTCCACAATTGATTGTCCTTATATTATTGCTGTTACTTTTTACAATATTCTACTAATCCTGCTCATTTCGCTTTGCACCAGTTCATATAAGTCTTCCCAGTTTTTTTTAAAACTATCTTGTTCATTATTTCTTTTCTTTTTTTCTTCATATTTCATTTTATTTATTTATTTTAGTTTTCAATATTCAATTCCACAAGATTTTGAGTTCCTAATTTTCTTACCAAGGTAAGGTTCCATAGTTTGATATTTTTTCCCACTGTTTGCTCATTTTCCCAGACAAATACTTGACTTTTTTTTTTCCTTTTTAGAATGGGGAAGGTAGGGCAATTGGGTTTGAATGACTTGCCCAAGGTCACAGGCTAGTTTTGTGTTAAGTGTCTGAGGCCAGTTTTCAACTCAGGTCCTCCTGACTCCAGGGCTGGTGTTCTATTCACTGAGCAACCTAGTCTCCCCTAAATACGTGACTTTTAAAATCCTTTGTCAAGGTATAACTCTGCTTCCAGTATGGTCAGTGTACTGTCCCAAGCTTTAGGAGTTTTGTGCAGCTGTTTGCCGAGATACTTCTACGGACCTGTAAATTTTCAGTTTTTCCAAGGTGGTATGGTGTTTACCCCTCTCCTGGCCTGTGCTCTGTTCTGTGTGCTACTAAGAGCACTCTTTTCTGCTCTGGAACCATGAGGAGGGTTCCTTCTCCACTGCTGCCACAAGCTCTGCTGTGCCAGTGCTTCTCCTCACCTTGGGAGTGCCACCCAAGACTTTGACCCAGATCCCAATATGGGCAAAGCGACAACAACCTTTCTCAGTAGCAGCAAAGAGATCCCTGTCATCTCCCTCTGATCAGCTGTTCAATCCCTCATAGGCTGTGGGCTGAGATCTCTGGAAACAGCTGGGGCCACTGCCACCCTGTGCCTGGGACTGGGGCTGGGGCTAGTCTGTGCTGTTTTCTCACCCAGGTCCAACAGACCTTTGCCACTGACCTTCTAAATTATCTTTGTAGTTTCTGGGTTGAGAAGTCTGGAAACTGCCTCAGCTGCCAGTGATTCAATCCCTTGAGGCCTGCTCTGGGTTTGCTGGGTCCTGATCTGTGCCAGCACAGCCCAAGCTAGACTGTGCTCGCCTCTCATCCTGGTGCAACAGACCTTTCCTGTTTACCATCCAGGTAGCCTTCGGCTGGAAATTTGTTTCACTATGTCTTTTTGTGGGTTCTGCTGCTCTAGAATTTGTTTAGAGTCATTTTCTTAATAAGTTGAACTGGTGTTTATTTTTTCCATTACAGCAAATTTTCTTAGCCTTTAGGTTTATTTTTATTTTTTGGAGGGGTGAAGGCAGGGCAATTGGGGTTAATTGACTTGCCCAATGTCATGCAGCTAGTAGATTAGATTACATTAGATACTCAGTCTGAGGTCAGACATGAACTCAGGTCCTCCTGATTCTACGGCTGGTGCTCTATTCACTGTGCCATCTAGCTGCTCCTAGAGTCATATTTTGCAGGCATTTGGAGGGATGTTGGGGGAGAGCTCGAGCAAATCCCTGTTTTTACTCTGTCATCTTGGTACCTCCTGCCCCCCCCCATCATTTCTTATGGCATAATAATATTCCATCACATTCATATTCTCCAGATTGTTCAGCCATTCCCCAATTGATGGGTGTCCCCACAATTTCCAATTCTTCACCACCACAGAAAGAGCTGCTATAAATATTTTGTACATGTGAGCTCTTTTCCCTTTTAATCATCTCTTTGGGATAGAGCCCTAGAAGTGGTATTGCTGGGTCAAAGTGTATGTACAACTTTACAGGCCTCTGGGCGTGGTTCCAAATTGCTCTCTGGAATCGTTAAACTAGTCATAAACATGCCTTTATATTTTACAGCTAGCTAACATTTCACCAGAATTAGTTTCCTTTTAATCCTTTGCATTTGATTTTTTGCATTTAAAGCCATGATTTTGAGAAGGAAGGAGTCTCTAGCTTTACCAATACTCACTGTCCAAGCCCCAGTCTAGAACAAGAGATACTTAGCCTTCTAAAACTATTCATCAGTGTGGCTAGGTAGTGCAGTGAGTAGAGCACCAGCCCTGGAGTTAGGAGGACCAGAGTTCAAATCCAGCCTCAGACACTTAACACAAAAACTAGCCACAGGTGACCTTGGGCAAGTCACCTAACCTCAATTGCCCTCCCCCCCAAAAAGCAAACAAACTATTCAGTGCCTTCACTGAGCACTCCCCTCAGGCTTCCTCTCTGTGATCAGTACTGAGTGGAAGCCTGTAACCCACTTCATCAATGCCCAACAATAAGCAGACGTCTCCACTGGCTACATGGAGATTTGCATGAGAAGGAGGACTTGGTGTGACTTGGGTTCCTCAGAGGTCTTCCCATGTGGGATAAAGCCAATTTTCCTACTTGGAGTGGATGTCCTGAGCATAGGGGGAAGGAGGAAGACACCTGGACCTCTCAGCCCAGTGTGGGCACACAGCCTCGCCAGCTCACTTTTCAGGATAACATTCTCTCTCTCTCTGCTACTTGTGCTAATTCCTGGTGGTAAGGGCAGCACAGAACCTAATAACAACATCAATGATCCGGAGGATGGCTAGCATTTATACAGCTCTATGAGGATCTCCAAATGTCCTGTATATGCTAGCCAGCCCACAAGCCTTATTGTGCTAGCTCTGTGCCAGCCACTGAGCTAAATACGGGGGTACAGAGAACCCTGAGAGGTAGGTGCTAGTGTTACCTTCCATTTGACAGATGAGGAAACCGAGGCTGAAATAGGCTAAAGGGTCTTGCCCAGGGTTACAAAGTTCATGTAAGTGTCTGAGGTTTGAACTCAGGTCTTCCCAACTCCAGGACCAGGTGCTCTAGCCACTGGGCCACCTGGTATGAATTCTCTAGGCAATTGTAAAGCTCTACACATTGCTATTGTTCAGTTATTCCATTCGTTTCTGACTCTTTGTGACCCCAAATGGCAAAGATACAGAAGTGGTTTGCATTTCCTTCTTAGTAAACTAAGGCAAACAGGATTAAGAGGCAACAAAATGAGAGTATTGGAGAACAGCAAAGGCCCTGGACCAAGCAAGAGCTGATTTCAAATCCTGCTTCAGAAGCTTAATCCCTCTGTGACCCTGAGAAAATACACTTACCTGTCTCACCCTCAGCTTTCTCACCTGTGAAGTGGGAGTAATAATAGCCCTTACCTCCCAGGGATGTTCTGAGGATCTGTACATGTGTCAGGTACTTTATAGATCTTAAGTCACTATAAGAGTGAGCTATTGTTATTTGCATTTTCATACTGGGCAGCCATAATTAGGTGCCAGTCCAAAGGCATAGAGAGAAATAGCAGCAGGTGTACAGGACCTGGATGATTGACCCCATTGCTGGGGGCAGCTGGTTATCCCCCCTCCCCAAGGCCTCCCTGAGAAGTGTTTGGAGGTTGCACCTTGAAGATTGGCCTCTATTGGGGAGGGAGGGAGGGAGGGAGGGAGGGCAGGGCTCTTCTCCATGGGACATGCCAAGGAAGCCAACTTCAGGCAGACTCTGCTGGAGTTTCTGCTCCGAGGCTTGATGGCCCTTGGAGGTGAGGGGAGGGACTCCTGGAAACCCGAATCCTCTTGAAACCCAGTACCCTCTAGGTGACTGGAGAGGCCTTGTGAAAACAGGGCAGAGAATTCTCTGCCTGGCCCAAGCACTTGCTGGAGGGGACAAAGCAAAGGGGACCACCAGCAAGTCTGGGGATAGGAAAGAAAGCCAAATTCAAATCCCGGACCAGAAAAGAACCCAGGTTTAGGGGAAAGCAGGTGATTCGGCTCCTGGATTTGGGCCATCTGAGAGACAGGGAAACCACAGATGTTATAGCCCTTCCTTAGGTCTTGGACACCCCATAACAGCCTTGCCACATGTCTTACCAGGTGGCAGAGGAGTATTACAAGGGCGTCAGACAAATCCTTCTTTGTTTGCTGAGACAACAATCTAGCTTTGTTTTTTTTTTTTAATTTCTTTTAAATTGGAGTGATCGGGGTTAAGTAACTTGCTCAAGGTTAAATGGCCGGTTGTTTCTCGGTATGGTGCTAAGTATCTGAGCCCAGATTTGATCCCCAGGTCATCCCGACACTGGAGCCAGTGATCTTACTCTCTGAGCCACCTGGCTGCCCCTTAACTTTGTTTTTAAAGAGCAGAAAGAAAGAACTGGTTTAATGAACCCCCAGCTTGGTCTAGAGAGTACTGACAGACTGGGGACTAGGGTTTTGCAGGATGTAGCTAAGACCTAAATGGTCCTGCCTTTGAAATGCAGCCTACCTTGACAGCTCACTGAGACCACAGACATTCTGGGGCTTGGCTTGGAATTGACTCTGGCAGATGAGAAGGGGTTGAAAGTGGGGGTGGTTACTTCAGCAGCCTCGGACTCTAACTCTAACCCTAAAGGGCTCTGACTCCAAACCTCTGCCTCGATTTTTGCCTCTTAGAGCCCAGTTTTGACCACCCCTCCTTCTTCAACAAACTCCTGTGGTTCCCTATCACCCTCAGAGTCAAATATAAAATCCTGTTTGGCTTTTAAATCCCACCATAGGCTAGCGCCTCTCCCATATTCCATGGCCCTGTGGCCCACCACAGAATCTTCCATCAGTGATGTGGAATGCTGCCTCACTTCCACCTTCAGACACCAGCTGCATGCCCCTAAGCCTGGAGCACCCTCCTCCTCCTATCTGCCTCCGACTGCCCTGGCTTCCTCCATTCCCAGCTAATTTCTTTCCTTCCATGAGAAGCCTTTCCTGATCCTCCTTAATCCCAACCTCTTCCTTCTAGGCATTCTTTCCAATTTATCCTGTTTATATATTGTTTGTACCTAGTTATTTTCATGTGTCTGCTCCATTAGACTTTGAGCTCCCTAAGAGCATGGACTCTACCTTCCTTTGTATGGCCCATCATTGGCACGGTACCTGGCACATAGGAGATACCCAATATGTGTTTATTGACTCACTGGCCGATGGTCCAAGGGGCTCATGCAGGTAGCACCATCCTAATTCTGAGTTCACTGTCTGTCATATCTCTCCTTGCAAAGTAGGTCTGAGTGACAAAGGCTGGGAAGGGGTCTGATAGTCTCAGAAAGGGCTTCAGAACCAGGTGGGGAATGACTCAGGTGCTCAGCAATGGCCATAGCATAGGCAGTAGGGAAGTCAGGGGAGCCCTGGCTATGGAGAGAGGAATGGCTAACTCTCGTGTCCATGAGACAGAAAACCACAAAGATATGTTTGGAGCTAGTTATGTTAATGGCTTCCATGAGAACAGGTATGGAGTGACTGTGCCTCCGTCTGCCCTTGGTGGGGAGGCCTTGGGAAAGAACCCCCTGTCTGGTACAACGTGGGCCCTCTGGTGTCCTGGGAAGCTCTCCCCCTGAGGGATAAGGTCCCATGACCATGCTTGCTTCCCCTCCTTCCTGGCTTCTCTTGGCATTTCTTCTCTGTTCCTTCTCCAGTCCCTGAACTGGGTGGGTCAGGGCTCTGAATTTAGAAAACCATTAATTTCTGTTCAGTGATATCCTTTTTCTGACTTGGGAAAGAAGGGCAATAGTGTGCCCCAGCCACAAATTCCTGTAAGCATTTAGTTTGTCATATAATACAGGCACCCAGCACCTTGATCTTCAAGTTTTGGGGGAAACTGTAGACCAAAAGTAGCTGTAACTGCTTCCCTGGGACTCTTGGATGGGATGGGTCATAGATGCCAGATTGTCTTTATTTTTTTAATCATGTTTTACTTTTCCCCAATTGTATGTAATTCCAATTTTTAACATTCATTTTTTTTTAAAATTTTGAGTTCCAGATTCTCTTCCTCTGTCCTGCTTCCCCAGACAGTAAGCAATTTGAAACAGATTATACATATTCAACTATGCAAAGCATATTTCCATTTTAGTTATGCTGTGAAAGAAGACCCAGACCCAAAGAGAAAAAAAGAAAAAAAAAAACAAAGAAAATAAAAAGTAGAGTGTTTTGATCTGAATTCAGACTCCATCCGTTCTTTCTTTGGAAGTGGATAGCATTTTCCATCACAAGTCCTCTGGAATTATCTTGGATCATTGTATTGTTGAGAAAACTAAGTCATTCACAATTGATCATCACACAGTATTGTTGTTACTGTGTTCAATGTTCTCCTGTTTCTGCTCACTTCACTTTGCATCAGTTTATGTAAGTCCTTCCAGGTTTTCCTGAAATCATCCTTCTTGCCATTTCTTATAGCACAATGATATTCCATTACAATCATATACCACAACTTGTTCAGTCATTTCCAAATGGATAGGCATCCCCTCAATTTCCAATTTTTTGCCACCGTAAAAAGAGCTGCTAGAAATATTTTTGTACAAATAGGCTCTTTCTCCCCACCTCTTCCTTTAAAAAATATCTTTGAGATACAGACCTAGCAACAGTATTGCTGGATCAAAGGACAGTTTTATAACCCTTTGGGCATAATTCCAAATTTCTCTCCAGAATGGTTGGATAGGTTCACAATTCCACCAACAGTGCATTTGTGACCCAATTTTCCCACATCCCCTCCAATGCCAGATTGTCTCTAGGAAATTTACCTTAAGAGTATTACTGGGGGAGAAAAGTGTTAAATACACAGAATTTAAAGTAGATACCATTTGCATTTTTCCATTGTTTAACTAAGGCACATCTTTTTGTTGTTCAGTGGTGTTCAATTCCTAGTGACTGCACTTGAGGTGTTTTTTAGTAAAGATATACTGGGGTGGTTTGACATTTCCTCCTCCAACTCATTTTACAGATGAGGAAACATGCATACACAGTCAAGTGACTTTCCCTGGGTCACACAGCTGGTAAGTATCTTTAGCCAGATTTGAACTTAAAAAGATGAGCCTTCCTGACTCCAGACCTGGCACGCTATCTCCTGTGCCACCTAGCTACCTTTAATTAAATAACATAATGCAATATTAATTTTCCTCAGAGCCTAGAAGTCATTTGCAGACTATCCCATAGATTAAAGGAGCATATTGAATACTTAGGGCAGTTAGGTAGTGCAGTGGTTAGAGTATCTAGCCTGGAGTCAGGAAGACCTGAGTTCAAATCTGACCTCAGGCACTTACTACCTGTGTGACCTTGGCCAAGTCACTAAAGCCATTTGCCTCAGTTTCCTCATCTGTAAAATGAGGTGGGAAAGGAAATGGCAAAACCACTCCAACATCTCTGCCAAGAAAATGTCAAATGGGATTTATGAAGTGTTGGACATGACGGAAGCAACTAAACAACAGTAAGCTGTCTCATAATTTAAGAGATCATAGGAGCCCCTGGAAACTGTTCCACAAATTACCCAAGTCCATATCCTGGGAGTAGGGGTTAAATCAAGGTAAGCCAGCAAAGCCTTACTCTTAGGGCTCTCTAAGGGCTCTGCTTACTGTCCATGGTTTGTAAGGTTCAGCTAAGCTCCACACATGTGCAGTAAGACCAGCTGATTGGGTGTTGTTCTTCATGCTTGAAGAGGACTCAATGACATCACTACATAGGGGTCAATGGACAGTGGGTGCAGCTGTGGCTGATCAGACCAATCCAAGCTTGGAAGACTATCACAGGTCAGGCACAAATAGTCTATGTGACCACAGGTGATTTTCAAGTCTTCTGACCACAAGTCATGTGATCTTCAGAATCTTCCTAAGACAATTCCAATGAAAGCAATTCAGTTTCCTGGCATGGCTCTGGTATACAACAGGCATCCAACAGTGAGGTCAACACCGCGGCTCTGTAGACCTTTGGTTGGGTAGGCAGCCTAATGCCTCTTCTCTCTCACACACTTTCCTTCAGAGCCTCTCCAAAACTGAGCTAGCTCTGGCAAAATGTATTCACCGTCCATATGTACATCCCTAGAAAGCAGGCTACCGAGGTGACTGAACTCATCCACAGAATTCGGAATTTCTCCATTTGCTGTAACCGATGGTTCCACATGTGGATGGTGTGGTGGTGGTTGATGGTGTTAAGTGTTAGGCCAAAATTAGCACAAACAGCAGATCCATACTTTGTTGCATCTCAGCTCCTGAGGCTGCATTGGGTGCACAATCATCTATCTGCAAACAGAAAAGCATGCCCCAACACTCCCTCCACTTTGGTCTTGGCTTGTAGCCTTTTGAAATTGAAGAATTCACCATCAGTGGGGTAGCTGACCTTGATGCCATGTTCATCCTCATTGAAGGCATTTGACAACATGACTGAAGACATAATGACAAAAAGAATGGGAGCAAGGACATGGCCTTGTTTGACTCCATCGGTGACTGGAAAAGCAGGAGAGCATTGTTCATCTCTCCAGAACCCGGCCAAGCAGGCACCGTGAAATCGACATAAAATGCTGATGAAATTCTCTGGCCAACCACATTTTGACATAATTTTCCACAAGCCCTCAAGACTGACAGTATCACAGGCCCTGCTAAGATCTACCAATGCTGTGTACAGTCCTCTGTTCTGCTCCTGGCATTTCTCCTGGAGTCATCAGGCAGCAAACACCGTATCTACTGTTCCTCTGCCCTTTCTGAAGTCACACTGGTTCTCAGGTAGATGGTCATCTTCCAGGTGAAGGATCA
>NW_027186389.1:1148811-1168747 GCF_028583685.1 Petaurus breviceps papuanus
CCTATTAAGGAGGACTCTAATGAGAATCTTGCCAGCAATGACTAAGACAGAGACACCCCCCCTCCCCACTGTGATGGTCACAGGACAATCTATTGCCTTTGCCTTTACAGGGATGGACAATGGAGGCATTCTTCAACTCCTGGAGTGCTAACCCTAACCCTTTTGCCATAATAACCCTGAAGATTTTTGTTAGCTTTTATATGAGCAATGCCCCTGCTGCTTTGTAAATATCAGCTGGAATAGAATCAGCACCAGGGGCTTTACTGCATGAAAGGACCCTAATGGCATTCCAAACCTCTTCTTCAGTTGGAGCTTCAGGTAGGGAGGGATCGACTTCAACCTAAAGTAAAAGGTCAGTGGCCTCAGCATTGATTGATGAGGGTCAGTTGAAAACACTATGGAAGTGTTCAGTCTATCTCTCTAGGATCATAACCTCATCACAAAGCAGTGTGGCTCCATCAGCACTGAGTAATTGAGATACACCATAGGTCTATGACCCATAAACCACCTTCAGGGAATCATCCAAGCACTTTGGATTGTTACTATCAGTGTAAAACTGAATTTCCTCTGCCTTCTTACTGAACAAAGAATCCTGCATCTCTCTAAGTTTGCTTGTACTTTACTTTTGATGGAGTTAAAATTGCCTTCTTACAGATAGATGAACTATTGTGCTGATGATACTATTGCTGCTACTGCTACTATCATTTCTCCTCCTGCTGCTGCTACTACTATTACTACTACCACCACCGTAACTACTACTACCATTGCTACTACTACTGTTACTATTGCTGCTGCTGCTAGAATTCTGCTAGACAAGGGCTCCAGGGTTGGAGATGGATTGTAAACACTGGATGAGTGCATTGTGAATTAGACTAGATGTCTCAGAGGTCCTTTTCCCCTCTGATGTGATTCAGGGATAGTGGGGAGGGTGAGGCGAAGGGAGGAAGAGTAGGAAGCAAGGAAAGATGGGGCCATTCCCTCATGGCAATCAATCTTTCATGCCCTTTAAGCTCACACAGTCTTTCTACAAGGCCTCAGATTCTTTCCTTTATCATTCTAAGGTGGAACCTCCAGCCACTCAGTCACAAACTTACCACATCCCTTTGATTCCAAACCGGATGTCAAATGAACAAATGAACAATCATACACACAAAGCAATGACATTGTAAATAGTCACAAAGTTCACCAGTCAAGTACCACCTAGGAAACATACTCAGGATTTTTATTGCAATGTTTGGAGTCAAATATTGCAGTTCTTGTGGACTGTTTTATTTCTAATCATTGTTCTTTGCATTTGTAATGGTAATGGTAATTTGAAGGTCTTCCCTACCCCTTAATAGGTCAAATGCAATCACATGGAGCCCATGGGGGGGGGGTCAGGGAGGAACTTGCTGAAAGGATGGAACAGGAAGGGTGGAGCAGGAAGGAGCAAGAGAGAGAGCCAGAAGAGCTGGGAGAAAGCAGTATGGAGGCTGAGCAGCTAGCTTGAGTGAGAGAGGGGCAATTTTGCTGAAGGGGGCCTGTTTTGTTTTGAAGGCCTGACAGAGGTAAGGTTTGGGAATGTTGGTGTTCCCTGCATTGGTTATGTGTACTAAGTTCTTGTTTAGTATGATGGATTTGACTTTCTGGTTTTGGGATTTGGCTTTCGAATAAATGTTTTGTTTCTGTCTTCCATGTGGAGAGTCTATTACATTTTGTAATTTTTATTGCCAATGCAATATTTACAGCACCCATGATCATGATAAAGAAAGTGATTATAAGTATCATATGACATTTGATCTCAAAATATACCAAACCCTCCAGACAGAGGATAGGACTGAAGTATTTATTTCGACACCAGAAAACTGAATCCCAAAACCAGTAAGCCGGTTCCATTATAGTACCAAAGATATTCAGAAGCCATAATAACACAGAGAGCCACAGCATCCTTCAGCCTTCCCATAAACCAATACAAGATCAATATTTATTCACAAACCTTTCTATCTCCTTTCCTGAGCTCCTCTCTCCCCCATTGTCTGGCTAGCTCTGACTACCAGCTTTCTGTGGACTCTGCTTCCCTTCAGCAAACTCCTCACACCACAGGCTCCATGTGACCACCTTCAGCTTATTAGGGGGCAGAGTTTATCTTCACAGCAGGGAAGCTTCCTTTGGGCTCCGCTGCAACCTTTAGCAAATTCCCTGCATCACAGGCTCCATGTGATTACATTCAGCCTCTTAGGGGGCAGAGTTTACTTTCAAAGCAGGAAGGTCTTCAAACTCCCCCCTAGGTCTATTAAGGGGGCAGGGAAGATCTTCAAATTCCCATTCCCATTACAGTGATTCACAACTATACCAGCATATGCAGAGCTGTCGTGAACACTTTGAATATCACATTGGCGTTACAACATTACAAAGTTTGCATTGCTTAATTTATCACCATGAAAGTTTTTAAAAATTGTTAGAATACTTGAAATAAGGATCAATTAAACTCAGTAAACGACTATAGAATTGTCATCCTATTTTTCTTGTGGGGAAAGAAAGGGGATTCATGTATATTTAGGCCCACTGCATAGATGGAAATTTTTCAAATAGATAAATTCATATTCTGATATATTCATAAAAATCCCATATATCCTTTAATTACAATAAATTGGAAAACTTTAAAAATCTAGCTAATTTTCTAATCACAGTTGAATATGAGCTATAATGTAAGTACATATTTTTTTCAAAGTTTTAAAAAATATTTTGAAAATTTATTTAAAATGTTTCAGTTCTTATAGAAACTACTTTTCAAAGTCAGAAATTGATAGGATTTTCTGACTTTCCAAGGTTTATTTTGTCACTGTGAAGTTGTTTTTCAGTCATATCTGACTCTTTGTGACCCCATTTGAGGTTTTTGTTGGCAGAGATACTGGAATGGTTTGCCATTTCCTTCTCCAGCTCATTTTACAAATGAGGAAGTTCAGGCAAACAGAGTGAAGGGACTTGCCCAGCGTCACACAGGTAGTATCTGAGACCAGATTTGAATTTAGAAAGAGTTTTCTGAACTCTAGGTTCAGAGCTCTGTGTACTATGGCGCCACCTAGCGGTTCCAAGATCTGTTTTACTGTTTCTCAAAACTACATTTTGGATTCCAAACATTAAAATTTGGATAATAATTTGCCAAAGGGAGAAAGTACCATGTCCCCAAATAGCTGTTTCCACTGTAATGACTACAGTATCTGTAAGATTAACGACAAGTCATCAGAAGTCCATGAACATTTATGAAGCCCCTGAGATGTACAACTGTGCTAAGTGCCGTCTCCCATTTTGCAGGAGGCTTAAAGACAGATCATGCTACAATGGCATTCAGGGAAATAGTTCTTTAAGTAATACAAAACTCATCTATAACAGTGATATAATGCCTTGGGAGTGGTCAGTCCACTTTACACATATGCTCTTAGATTCAGTCTTCACCATATCCTTGTGAGCTGCAAACGAGGAAAAGGATTATCAAGAAATTTTCCCCTGGCATGGGCCAATGAGCATCAGAGGGAAAGCCTGAAGCCACTACCTCTCTCCTGAAGCCAAGTCCAGAATTCTTTTCACTGACTTCCCTTTCACTGCATTCCATGTTAACCTTAAATGGGGCTAAATCCTCCAACCCTTATCTTTCCAAAACTACAAGTGCTGGAATCAGCATTTCTAATACGTCTCTAAATTTTTTCTCCAGCTTCTTTCCAAATTCAGGAAGAGCCTCTTTGTGCCATTAAGATTCTAAATTCTCCTTAACCACTTATAGTTGTTTTCAAATATGAGGAGAATCTGTTCCATTAATATTTGCACTTATGGTATTTCAGGTTTTTGTTATCATGTTATATCTTATTATTAAGACTTAATCACTGAATAGACTTTGCCTCAGTCAAACTGAGACCTGTTAAGGACCTTGGCTTGAAAAAGCCAAGTATCCCCACTGCATCCTGGGTAATCTCCAGCTGTCCTGATCTATATCTGGTCACTGGACCCAAAAGGCTCCTGAGGTGAAAGTGAGGTTGGTAATTTTGCACAGCCCTCCCTTACTTGAATCCAATTCCCTTGCATGTCATGGCATCATCTTCCTGATGTCACAGTCCCCTTCCAAAGTGAAGGAAAAACAGCAGAAGCAGCAATTACAGGTAAGTCTTTGAAAGATTTACAATAAAATACACTTTGGTATACTGGGGAAACTTTGTTGTTATTCATATTTCCTTCTCAAAGAGAACCAATGATATCTTGAGATGAAGTCTTGACTTTCCTGTGAATTGGATTTAAGCAAGGCAGAGCTTCAAAAAGTCATCAGCCTCACACTCTCCTCCAGAATCATTGGCAGGCCAAAAGTCAGGAAGACTGGTGACATCTAGGGTAAAGAGGGTGACCCTGGCATTTCTAAATGAAGGTCTCGCCTAGTCTCAGTTTGTCTGAGGCAACACCCATTCAATGACTAATGGCTAGATAATAATTAAGACAAAAGATGGCCCAATTTACCATCACAAAAATATCAATATAGGAGGGGAAGACCCTCAGAATTTTGGACCAGAACAGAAAACAAGTGTTATTTACACTGCTAAATCATCAAAACTAAACAATTTAGGTCAAAGATGAATGTTATAAATCATTAATCAGCCAAGTAAGAATTAGCTGAATTGATTAAGTAATCACATGATACACTTCATTTATTCTTTTAAAATTTTTTCCTTTTTATTAGCAACTTGAGAACCAGCAACAGCATGAACATTAAGAAAGAAAGATGATCACAATGGCGACCAGGAATCTATACAACCTACAGCTCAGTTTTTTAAAATACATGGACGATTCAAATTTAGCATGGTAGTTCTTCCTCCTGCTGGAATGTCTGTCTGCCCTCCTGAATTTCCTGCTGTTCTCTTATGTTCCATCTTTTTAATGATTCATTTACACTCTTTTCACTGTGCCTGGCATATAGTAAGTACTTAATAAATGTTTGCAGACTGACTTTTTTTCTTCTCTTTCTTTTTTTCTAGTTTATTACTAGTACCTCTATCCCTCAAGTGCCCCTTCCCCCAAACCATAAGAACCATTTGCTGCAAACAAATATAATTGCACAAAACAAATCCATTCATTGACCACGTGTGAGAATGTCTATCTCTTGCTATACTTACAGCCTAGGGCAGCTATCTGGCGCAGGGGATAGAATGCTGGGCTTGGAGCCAGAAAGACCTGAGTTTAAATATGGCCTTAGATATTTACTAGTTGTGTGACCCTGGGCTAGTCACTTCACCCTCAGTGCCTCAGTTTCCTCACCTGTAAAATGAGCAGGAAGAAGAAATGACAAACTACTCAGTCTCTGTTCCAAGAAAACCCAAGTGGGGTCATTTAGAGTTGGATACTCTTGAATGATAAGATCAACATACCTGTAACCCACAACTTCTCTGCTGAGAACTGAGGAAATGGGATTCTTCATCAGGCTGGTGGGGTCATCCCTGGGGTCATGGCTCACTGCTCCACAAACATCGCTAGTAAACAACTGCGAGGAAAAACAGTCTGGCAGGAATTAGGTTTGGAAAATGACTCATGTGCTCACTTCAGCAGCCCATATGCCAAAATTGGAATGATACAGAGAAGATTCTAATGGTCCCTACCCAAGGATGACATGCAAATTTGTGAAGTGTTCCGTATTTTTTGTACACGTGGGAAAAGGACCCGTATGTACAAAAGTATTGAAAGCAGCTCTTTTAGTGGTAGCGAAGAATTAGAGATCAAAGGGATGCCCATCAATTGGGGAATGGCTAAACAATTGTGGTATATGAATGTAATTGAATACTATTGTGTTATAAGAAATAAGGAACAGACGGACTTCATATTTACTTGGAGAGACTTATATAAACTGATGCTGAGTGAGGAGAGTAGAACCAGGAGAAGTTTGTACACAATTAGAGACGCATCATATCTGTAACGAGTAACTTTGATAGGCTGGGCTCCTCTCAGCAATGCAAGGTTATAAGACAACTTCAAAAGACTCATGATGGAAAAGGCTTCCACATCCAGAGAAAGATTTAAGGAGTCTGAATGCAGACTGAAGCAAACTACTTGTTCTCTCTTTTTTGTTTTGTTTCTTCTTTCTCGTGGTTCATTCCATTGGCTATAATTCTTCTTTACAACTTGACTAATGTTTAATGTGAAGATATATGTATAACCTATTATCAGATTACATGCCACCTTGGGGGGGGGGAGGGATCAGGCCAAGGAAGGGGAGAAAATTTGCAACTCCAAAACTTGTAGAACTAACTAAAAATAAATTTAAAAGGAAAAAAAAATAAATAATGACTCATATCAAATGGGTACATGGGCTAGATATAAAAAGTCACAAACAAATTAGGCTTAAACTAAATTGCTTGTGAAAATAAATCACACACTCCACAGTTCTGGGACGAGACAGAACATTAAAAATATCTCCCCCCAACCCTGTCCCCCATTCTGGCAAAGAACAGTGAATATAGGAATAGACTTTGATGAAGAAAAGGCAAATTAAGTCTATTGACTGTCTACTGACAGATTCAGAGGGGACTTCAGGATGCCACATCCTCCCCTTGGGTAATAACATGAACTCCTGATTTCAGGGAAGAGAGAGTCAGTCAGGCAATCAATTAAAAAAGAGTACTCAAAGATGATTGCAAATCTTCAAATGACTTAATTCTCAATTTAATAAGAATAAGGCAGTGAATCCAGAGTCACTTCCCTAAGAAATTCAATATGATTGTAATGATAATGGTAATTTGAAAATCTTCCTTTCCCCTTCATAGGCCAAATGTCATTACAGGGAGCCTGTGGTCAGAGGAGTTTGCTGAATGGGTGGAGCAGGAAATGAGCTAGAGTAGTTTGTGAAGAGGGAGAGGAAGCCTGCAAGCAGACAGCTAGGATTATGTTTTTGTTTGTGGAAAGACCCGAGCAGGGGGAAGGCTTTGGGATGGTATTGCTTCCTACAGTGATAACTTGTATTAACTTTTTTGTTGTTGTGATGGATTTGGTTTTTTGGTTTGGGATTTGGCTTTCTGGTGTCTGAACAAATGTCTTGCTTCTGTCTTCTATATGGAGAGCCTGTTATATTTTGTGATTCAGAAGCACAGTGGAATACTCATAGTCACTGTTGGTGCTGTTATTGCTGCCTTGGCTATACAGTGATGGAGACCGTTTCAACTTGGAGTATTAGATGGTGAGGTATTGTGTAATGAGAGAAATGAGCAATAAAGTGTCAATAAATGTTTTTAATTCATAGAAGAGAGCCCCCCCAAAGTACAGAAGAGGCTGAAAAAGACAATGTTGTTACTACCTTGGGAAATTTAGCACAAGCATACACACGTATAGATATAGGTATATGCATACACACACACACACACACACATATATATATATATATACTTAAAAAAACTATACATAATGAGTTCACAGTTCTTATACAATTCTCTTTCTTGTACCTTTACGCTAAAATGTTTGTGTTTTTTGATGATTTGGTTCATAATAAAAAAGACAAAAATTTTTAAAGAAATCCAATATATAAACCCAATTTTTGGTTTCATAATTTATAAATTCATTTTCACAAAATCAGAAGATTATTATTTCTCTATATATTTTTGTGATCTCATAAATTAAGTTCTCGTTACAAATCTCGAGAAAATTTTATTTATTTATTTACCACTGTATCTTCTGCGGGCAACTAGGTGGCATGATGGATAGCGTGTGTAGTAGCAAGCACCCTAGTATATCCAGGATGGCTGCTACCACAGGTTCTTTGATCTGCTTTTCTAAAGGAAAGCAACTCGAACAACAATAACAATAATGGGGGGAGGAGCCAAGATGGAAGCACAGAAACAGGAAGACTCCCTGTGCCCCCCCCCCATAACCACCTCAAATACTTATAAAAAATGACTCTAAACAAACTTTAGGACTACAGAGCCCACAAAGTGACAGAGAGAAACAAACCTCCCACTGACGACAGCCCAGCAGACCAGCAGGAAGGGTTGATCACACCCACTGGGAGCAGAGCCCAGGCCTGAGTGAGTCTGAGGTTTTAGCCCCAGGGCTATCACACAACTCTTCCCAAGGTGAACCCCAAAGCAAAACCTCTCCTCAGAGTATATATAGCTTTCTCCTGGATCAGAGACATCACAACCCTCATGAGCCGCTTGACTCCAAAGGAACAAAAGTTGTGTCTTCCTCCAAAACAAGCCTCCTCAAAGCCATCTTCCCCTGTGGGCTCTGCTCCACCCTTCAGCAAACTCTTCCCACCACAGGTTCCATATGAGCACATGCAGCCTATTAGGGGGCAGAGTTTATTTTCAAATCAGTAAAGGGCCTCAAGTTCAATTTAAGTTATTAAGGGGCAAGGAAGATCTTCAAATTACCATTATATTTGGTCTCAAGATCTTTCATGTCCCTTACATAGCAAAAAATACATTAACAATATATTTCATTACATAGATTAATGAGAGTTTAGGGGCAACTGGTGTCAACAGAACTTTGCAACAATATAACAGGGATGCTAGGAAATAAGCACCTAAAATAATATCTTAGGGTAGGGTCTTGGGCACAAGCACTCCATCCTTTCCCCCTTGAATGAATGGGGCTCAAAATCTTGGGGTAAGGGGTAAAGTTCTCTTCTCCATAGCTACTTCCAGATGAAATTGGACATAGAGCTGTCCCTGCCCCAAGAGTTCCCTTTCAAAAGGTCAGTTCTTTAGCTGGCATCTGGAGTATGGTTGACACCAGGTCCAGGAATGATCCATTACAGTCATGGACAGGGAGTGGCATCTGGCTTAAGCTATCAGGTATCTGCAGGTGGAGGGTACTAAGCTTGCAGAAAACAATCTTGCAAATGAGTTTAACACACAAAAAACCAAAAAGAGACAAATATATGGTCAGGCACGCTTCTGGAGTCCATGAACTCACTATCATAGCCTCATTCATTGTAGAATATATGAGTTAAGGGTATAACTTGGTAATCATATTCTCCTGAATAAACAACAGTTACGGCATTGTCTTTCCCATGTGCTATAATCTCGAGATGCAACCTTGGAACATCGTCTGGCTTCTGCTTTACCCATAATTTAACTCCCAATTTTATTCTATTAGTAGAACCAAAGCCTTCAATTCCTCTGATAGTTATTGTAGAAGTAGGGTCAGTTTTCACAAGGGATATTGTTTCACAAGGAATAATGATCACTTGAACTCTTCTATCATTTTTACAAAACTGTGTAAGCTATTCACCTAAATTTTGTAATATCACAATAATTTCTCCTTGATAATTAGAATCTATTACTCCAGCCAATACATGTATTCCTTAAACTGTTAATTTAGGTAACATCTGTCCAAAATGATTTTAAGGGATTCTCATTCATATTCCAGTAGAGATGTTTCTCATCTCTCTCTCTCTTTTTTTTTTTAAAGCAATCGGGGTTAAGTAATTTGCTCAAGGTTACATGGCCAGGTGTTTCTGGGTGGGTGCTAAGTGTCTGAGCCCGGGATTCGATCTCCAGGTCTTCTCAACACTGGAGCCAGTGCTCTTACTCTCTGTGCTACCTGGCCGCCCCTCTCATCTCTTTTCTATCCAACCAAAAGTCCTCTAAACAATGTAAATTATATCCTGCCGAACCAAGTGTTTCTGGAAACAGTGCTGGGACATCTTGCCTCAGAGTCCAATACTCAATATTTTGGATCTTGTGTCTGATGTTTTCTAATTTGCAGATTTTGAGTCATTGTTCTGGCTAGGAGTGTGCTTCCTCCCAGTGGTCATCATTCAAATTATGTAAAGCAGTGAACAAATTATCTTTCCAATGTTGATACAAATTATTAGAACTTAACTACCTTAACTGTTCTTTCAATTATCCATTTATTCTTTCAATTAACCCAGATGCTCGTGGATAATATGGAATATGACATCCATTCTATATTGTTTAATAGACAATATCTCTTCATTTCATTACCTTTGAAATGTAGCCCATTGTCACTTTGAATCTGTAATAGGGTTCCATAATATAGACTTATGAGATCTACAGTTTTACAGGTGATTTTCTGGGTTGCATTCTTATAAGGACAAGTCACTAGTATAACTGAATAAGTGTCAACACAAGTACACATAAATCTGCATCCTTTATATTGTGGCGGAGGAGCAATATAATCTATTTGCCAGATTTGGGCTGGGACTTTTCCCCTTGCTATCTTCCCAGTTACTACCCGAGGAACAGTTACTTCCTTTTCCAATGGACATATATGACATTCCCTTGCTATCTGTTTTTACAATGAATGAAAGATACTAATATCTCTATCTTGTGCCCACTAGTGTGTGGCCGGGACCCCTAAGTGACTGGCCATTTGATGGACCCATTTTGCTAGTACTAGATCATCCGCTGGTGTCAGAGTAGGGACAGTATATTGAGTAGCAATCTTTACTAGTTAATTAGCATGTGCATTGTACTCACATTCTGGTGTGGTGAGGGCCATGTGAGCATCTACATAAAAAAAATGACAAATTAGTAACCAAAGACATGTCCCATATATCTTCCCATAATTCCTTGCCTCAGACTTTTATTTTTACCATGAATTTCCCAATTTTAGTTTTTCCACATGGGCATCCATGTAGCTTACCCATTAGCTACTACCAATGAATCAATAAATATATGACACTGTCCTCCTTGTTCTGTTTTGATGGCTTGATGTACTGCCATAAATTCAGCATATTGACTACTTCCACCTATCCCAGTACTTTCCAAAGTCCACCTTGTACATGGGTCATAGGTCTGTTGCTTTCCATTGTCTTTTATGGCCCAAATATTTTCTGTTCCATCAGTAAACCATGAATGTTTCTTCTCTTCTTCAGGTAATCCATCATATCTGTCGTTCCATTTTTACCAAGGATTGTATCAACTGTTGCTTTAGTTTGAAAAATGTATCATTTCCCTTAGTATTGATGTTTGCTATAGATTTGTGTAGAGCAGAGACTTCACTTTTGCCTGTTTTGGCTCTATTTTGAATATACCATTTCCATTTAATTATGCTGGCCTTTTGTGCATGCAATTCTGTGAGAAGCTGGGGTACTCGTTACCCAGGTCATAATCGGGATTCCAGAACTTAATATCACTTCATGGTCCAGAGTCAGTTGTTCAGCCTCTACCAAAGCCCAATATGCAGCTAATAACTGCTTTACAAAAGGTGTATGTTGAACTCTAGATGAAGGGAGTTTCCTAGACCAAAATCCTAAAGGTACATTTCAGCTTTGTTGTTTTTGTCATAAACTCCATTTTGCATAATCATCCCATATAGTCATTTGTAATTCCACAGGCCATTTTGCATAGGCCATAAATCTAGGGCCAATTTTATAGCAGCCTTGGTTTCTTCAAAAGCTTCACTCTGCTCAAGGCCCCAATCGAATTAATATTTCTTCCAAGAAACTTTATATAAGGGTTTCAATATTTGTCCCATTTGCAGTATGTGATGTCTTCGATATCCACATAATCCTATTGAAAACAAACTTTTCTCCACTTCTTTTACATTTTTCCTTCTATTGTACTATCATCAATGTAGTAGGTAAGCTGTACACCAGGTAGCTTTAATTCATCCAAATGTTCAGACACAATCCTATGACAAATAGTGGGGCTATGTAGATATCCTTGTGGCAAGTGGGTGAAAGTATATTGTCTTTCCTGCCAAGTGAAAGCAAACTGGTCCCATTGTTTAGTTTCTATTGGGATGGTAAAGAAAGCATCGGCTAAATCAATAACTGTGTACCAAGTCCCATCATATTTCTGGATTTTTGTAAAATAAGTTTATGGTATCTGGAGCAGCAGCATGCAAGTGAGAAATCACCGTATCCAATTGTCTATAATCCACTGTCATTCTCCACGTCCCACCTTATTTTCATGCTGTCCATCATGTGGCTGTAGGGAATAACACTCCTGCTTCAACATATTACTTTATAGTATTGGTAATTTCATCTTGCCCACCTGGCACATGATACTACTTTAAAGTAATTAGTTCAGAAGGTTCAGGTAAAGTGATTAGGTCCATTTTTGTCTTTTTTTGCTAAAACTATATTAATTCCTATCTTCCTTACTATGAATTGGTATCTTTCTTCATGTAAATTCAAGGTCATACCTCTCAATATATCTATTCCATTGATGTATTCAGGAATGGGTACAATATTCACAGTATATTATTTCTTAGGCACTTGTCCAATTTTAATTGTTAGTTTGACTTGTCTGGCTGATACTTCAGCCCCTCCCAGTCCTATAATGGTAATAGGATTTCCATGCTTGAACTTATTGGGGTGCCCATAAATAAAGGAGGCCTCCACCCAGTATCGATCAATGCCCTGGTCACTTTATTTGATCCATTTCCCCCAAACTTGGACATAATGGTTCAGGAGCATCTTTAAGGGCAGTGCTCACTTGCTATTCCATCTAATATTAAGCCCCTTTCCTTGGTACATTTTATATAGTTCATTGTTGGAATATCATCAATTCTTCCAAAATCAAACCCTGCTCTTAATAGAGCAGTAAACAAAATTTGTTGTCAATCTATTCTGACTTTGAATCCACTGGCCATTTGCCCATCTTGAGGAAATTTATCTTTTCCCATTCTCCCGAATCACTTAGCTGTGAAATCTTATCTAGCATCTCTGTAAAGCCAAGCATGAGCAGGTTTCCAGAGGACTGCTGCTGTGAACAGCTTTCAAGGTTCTGATTAGACAGTATATTTACCCTCTATTTATTCAGTAACCAACTAAGACAAAACATTCACGAAGTAAAGCATTCAGAATGTTATAATTTCACAACTTAAATAGCCACATAGTTTTCACCAAAGTGGTCACATAGTTTTGAACAAAGTACATTCATTCTGTAACTCAATCATTTAGTAAATCCTCAATTCAATCACAAAGTACAAAAGGTCAAAGTCCTCCACCCATAGGGCACAAGTAAGTTAAAATTTTATCAGTCACTACTCAGTACCCATGGAGAGGTCTTCGCATCTTGACTCGAGACAGGCTCCCAGCTTCCATGGCTCCTCCTCCATGGTTCCAGCTCCTGCCCAAATCTAACCAACTGCCACCTGAGTTCAAAGGCAGATAGCTCCCACTTCCTTGTCCAACTCTCCATGCAGTTCCTGCTCCACATTGAAGCTCACAGTGTCCAGTACACCTCAAGTCCTTCACAGTTTCTGTTCCTGGGAAGAGAAAACTTAACAGAGCCACAACAACATCCACACATCAAGCTTAGCAGAATTACAACAATATTCAGACACATGGTCGGCACTGTCATCTCCAAAAGAGGGTGACCTTTTTCACCAATTAATAGAGTCAGAAGTAGGTGCTTACAAGCATGATGAACAATCTTCACTACGATATTTCTATGAGAAACTTCTATAGGATATCATGATATGCATTTGCATCTCCAACAAAAACAGCAGGTTTTATTTTTATTTATTTCTTTATTTTTTTTGAAGAAGGGGACCATTTCCCCCCTAATTTATTTACTTTTAGTTTTCAATATTCATTTCCACAAGATTTTGAGTTACAAATTTTTCTCCCCTCTTTCCTTACCCCACCCCAAAATAGCTAGCCTACTGAATACCCCTTTCCCCAATCTGTTCTTCCTTATATCCTCCCCCAGAACTTTCTAGTAAGGCAAGATGGATTTCTCTACCCCAGTGCCTAGATATCTTATTTCCCAGTTGCATGTAAAAACACACACACAAATTTTTTAAAAAAATACACATTTGTTTTTAAAACTTTGAGTTCCATATTTTTTCCCTTCTTTCCTCCTCACCTACCCCCACTGGGAAGAAAATCAATTCAATATAGGTTGTACATGTGTAGTTACACAAAACATTTCCATTGTAGGTATATTGTGAAAGACTAACTAGAATCACTCCATTCTATTCTACTCCTCACTTATTCTGTTTTCTCCTTTGACCTTGTCTCTTTTCAAAAGTGTTTGCTTCTAACTACCCTCTCCCCCAATCTGCCATCCCTTCAATCATCCCCCCTCTTATTCCCTTTCCCCCTATTTTCCTGTAAGGTAAGATACCCAATTGAATGTGTATGTTATTCCCTCCTTAAGCTAAATTCAATGAGAGTAAGATTGTCCCATTCTCTTTTACCTTCCTTCTCTTCCCCTCCATTGTAGCAGTTTTCTCTTGCCTCTTTTATATGAGATAATTTACCCTAATCTATCTCTCCCTTTCTCCTTCTCCCAATATATTCCTCTCTCATTTATTAATTTTTATTTTTTAGATATCATCCCTTCATATTCAACTCATCCTGTGTCCTCTGTCTATGTATACATGTACATACATATGCACACCCTCACATATATATATATATATATATAATCATTCACATCTACATCCTCTTATACTTACATATATATGTATGTATGTATACAAACACATATTCCATTCAGCTGTCCTCATACTGAGAAAAGTCTCATGAGTTACAATTATCATTTTTCCATGTAGGAATGTAAGTAGTTCAACTTTAATAAGTTCCTTATGATTTCTTTTCCCTGATTACCTTCCCATGCTTCTCTTGTTTCTTGTATTTGAAAGTCAAATTTTCTGTTCAGCTCTGTTTTTTTCAACAAGAATGCTTGAAAATCCTCTATTTCATTGAATGACTATATTTTTCCCTGAAACATTATACTCAGTTTTTCTGGGTAGGTGATTCTTGGTTTTAATCCTAGCTCCTTTGACCTCTGGAATATCATATTCCAATCCCTTTGATCCCTTAGTGTAGAAGCTTCTAGGTCTTGTGTTATCCTGATTGTGTTTCCACAATACTCAAATTGTTTCTTCCTGACCACTTGCAGTATTTTCTCCTTGACCTGGGAACTCTGGAATTTGTCTATAATATTCCTAGGAGTTTTCTTTTTAGGATCTTTTCAAAAGGTGATAAGTGTATTCTTTCAATTTCTATTTTGCCCTCTGGTTCTAAAAGATCAGGGCAATTTTGCTTGATAATTTCTTGAAAGATGGTGTCTAGGCTCTTTTCTTGATCATGGCTTTCAGGTAGTCAAATAATTTTTAAATTATCTCCCCTGAATCTATTTTCCAGGTCAGTGGTTTTTCCCATGAGATATTTCACATTGCCTTCTATTTTTTTTTTCATTTTTTGATATGTTTTATAGTATCTTGATTTCTCATAAAGTCATTAGCTTCCATTTGTTCCAATGTAATTTTGAAGGAATTATTCTCTTCAGTGAGTTTTTGAAATTCCTTTTCCATCTGGCAAATTTGGCTTTTTTTTCTTTTTGGAGGGAAATTGAGGTTAAATGACTTGCCCAAAGTCACATAGCTAGCAAGTATGTCAAGTGTCTGAGGCCAGATTTGAACTCAGGTCTTCCTTACTCTAAGGCCAGTGCTCTATTCACTTCACCACCTAGCCATCCCAGCAAATTAAAAATTCTTTTTAAGACATTCTCTCCTCATTGTTGGGCCTCTTTTGCCATTTGAATCAGTATATTTTTTAAGGTGTTATTTTCTTCAGTCAGGTTGTTGACTCTCTTTTCATTATTTTCTTGCATCATTCTCATTTCTCTCTCCAGTTTTTCCTCCACTTCTCTTACTTGGTTTTCAAAATCCTTCTTGAGCTCCTCCATGGCCTGTAACCAATTCATATTTTTCTTGGGAGCTTTTGATGCAGGATTTCTGACTTCATTGTGTTCCTCCCATTCCATGCTTTGATCCTTTTTGTCCCTGAAAAGGGAATCTATGGTAGGAATGCATTTCCTGTGCTTGCTCATGTTGCTAGTCAATTACTTGACTTTTGAACTCTTTGCCACGGTAGAATTCTGCTTTCAGAATGGAGAGAGCTTTGTCCCAAATTGCTGGGGGTTTTTCAGCTGCCAGAGAAATTAGGAGGGCACCCTCTCTGCAGTTCCCACAGGGTCTGGTAACTGGACACACACCCCAGGACTTCCACCCAAGTCTACAATCCAGATCCAAGGAGGTTAAAGCAAGAGCGATTACCTCTGAATGGTGGCTTGGTCCCCCTACAATCTGCAAGCCAGGAGCTCCTGAGGCAGCCATGAGGTGCAGCCACCACACCTCCACTGCTTCTCGCCCCAGGGGTAGGGGTCTGACTGCACTCTTCCATCCACCCCTGTTCCAACAGAGTTCCACACTGACCTTTTACTTTGTCTTCAGTGCTTATGGGTTGAGAACTCTGGAAACCACCACAGCTGCTGGTGCTTCACTCTCCTGAAGTCTGCTCTGACCGTTGTTGGTTGGGGCTGCCCTGGGGCCAAAACTGCTCATTCAGGGCTGGGCTTGGCTCCCAGCTTGGTGCAATAGCCCCTTCCTGCTGGCCTGCCAGGCTGTCTTCAGTGGCAGATTTGTTTCTCTCTGTCACTTTGTGGGTTCTGTAGCTCTAAAGTTTGTTTAGAGTCATTTTTTTTAACATATAATGGAGGAGGTGGAAGCCAGAGCTGCAGGGAATTCCTGTTTCTACTCTGCTATCTTGGCTCCACTCCCCATAGAAGTTTTTATTCCTTCTTCTTTCAACTTTCTGATGCAGTCTCTAAGTGAGGACCAGGGTCTGTCTCCACTAGGCCACATAGAATCAGTGGGATACATTGTATTGCAACCATCAGCAGCTAAAGCAAACAGATGGGTTGTATTGTTGCCTCCTGCCATATGAAAAATCTCTAAAAGCTTGTGGGACAAAAGGATTATGACAAATACTTATAAATTTCAAGCAGTCCATGCTATCTACCCATACTCCGCCAGCCCCTTCATCACTGATTCTCACCATCCAAGACACCAGTGATTCTCCCATCTTTTGGATGAATCTGCTTAATATATCAGTAACCTCCTGCTGAGTGAAATCCTCAATCATCTCTCAGAACTCTGTTTGGCCTCCCTGATTCTCCCGTTTTCTTCTCAGTATGGGATGAACTTCTGCCCTTGTAAAAGCCTGGTCATCATTTCTACTCATGCATTCTCCTGGAGGTCGTCATCACAGCAACTAAATTCAGTCTGGGTTAGGGAGGCATGAACATTCCTCTTGTTCGTTTTTTTCCTCCTTTTTCTGAGAGAAATTCACAGCAGCCTTCTCTTCTACCACGTGAGATCCTTCAGCTTCCTCTTCTAAAGGAGATCCCGAATACAATAATACAGTCAACTTCTCATTCGAAACAGCTCATTTGTTCTCCATCTGAATTTTTTCTTGTAACAACTTGTCTCTGCTCTTATATATAATACAATAACCTGATAGTAAAACCCAGCCCCTTCGACACACTGCCTCCAGTTCTCTCCCTGGTTTTATTGGTATTCTTTGCAGACATGTTTCTAAATTTATAGGTTCTCTCTTCTGTAGCCTCAGTTTCCAGTTTTCACAGAGCCCTGTACTTTTAGCCCACTCTCTTGCTAGAGAGGAATAAGGTAAATCCTCCCATCCTGGGATAGGCATTTCTTCTACTAAATCCCTTCTGCCTCCAAATAGAGGTCTGAAATTTCTCAATCCCATGCTCATTGCCAAATGTAGTGCCAACACAATATTCAGAGCACTGATGGTCACTGTAAATATGCCAGCATAGCGATCAATTGCAAAATATAATAGAATCTCCATATAAAAGACAGAAGCCAAACATTTATTCAGACACCAGAAAACCAAATTGCAAAACCAGTAAGCTGATTCCATCATAGTAGCAAAAAAGTTAATAAACCATAACAGCACAGAGAGCCACAGCATCCTTCAGCCTTCCCACAGACCAACATTTACTCACAAGCCTAACTACCTCCCACAGGTACATCCTCTCCTCCCACCTGTCTCTAACTGCTCTGATTTCCAGCTTTCTGGGGTTCTACTCCACTCTTCAGCAAACTCCTCCCACCACAGGCTCCTTGTGATTACATTCAGCCCATTAGGGGGCAGGGTGTATCTTCAAATCAGGGAAGATCTTCAAATTCCCTAAGGCTTATTAAGGGGCAGGGAAAATCTTCAAATTATCATTGCCATTACAATCACATGTAGTCAAAATATATGTATAGAACTGTATTGCCTTGGTCCCTAAAGAGAATAGTGTCTGAAATAACAAAGCAATTGTGAGCGGTGATGGGAATATCTTACTGCATTTAATTATAGTATTTCTTTTTTTTTTGTTACATACAGGCAAAATAGATTTACTGGAATATCTTTAGTCACAGTTGAAAGTAGCAGTATTGAAAACATTAGTTTCTCCATAAATATATGGAAACCATTTCCATACCTAATTTTTTTGCATGAGAAAAATTATACATTTTGTAATCATTAACTAAATAGTTGCCATTCTTTTTTACATAATGTTTCACCTCTTACCCTATCCCTGAACTTGATGCAATAAATCTAGTTTACAGTAGGAAATTGTGTTCCATTATAAATATCATCATCAATGTTTAGCTCTATATACAAATAATGTACGGGCAAGTACCTAGTTTCTTTCTTTATTTCTTTTCTTTTTTTTTGCCTTTTGGAGGGCAATTGGGGTTAAGTAACTTGCCCAAGGTTACACAGCTAGATTTTTTTGTGTGGGTGTTAAGTGTCTAAGGCCGGAACCGAACTTAGGTCCTCCTGACTCCGGGGCCAGCGCTTTACTCACTGCGCCACCTAGCTGCCCAAGTATCTAGTTTCAAATTAGGTTCCTATAACATGGCAAAATAGATGTTTCTGCTTTAAAATAAATCAATGAGAGCATATTTTGGTGAAGGGGAGGAGGCTAATCTGGAACTTGTCAATGCTCCAATTTGAACTGGACATTTGCCTTTTTACTTCTTGAGAAAAAACACTCTTGAAAGTCATAAACATATTTCATTAAATTATGCAGCAATCTTCTTTTTATTTAATTGTCCCACAACTGTTTTACTGAAGATCTCTGGTCACCGAATCAAGTCTGACATTTCAGGACAACAGGAGTGATAATCACCAGCAAAAGGATGACAGCTACCAGAGCCATGATGGCCTTCATTCTGCATCCACACCACCACACTTGGCTGTGAAGCTGTTTAGATCTGTGGTGAAAAGCTGTTGTGTTATCTGATAAGCTTTCTGATTTGTCTTGTAGTTCATCCCGTCTGTCTCCTCTTTCAATCGCTTTTGTAATATTCTCTTGCATGACATCAATTACTTCATCCACCTAATTCTGTACATGCCTAATTTTGTCATTCCAGGTCCACACTTCTCTCTCCAGCTTTCTGTGTCTCTCAGTCCACCCCCTCCCCCAATAATCTTGTCTCTGCTCTTTCAGGCTGGGTTGACAATCTTCCCCAGTCTTTCTCCTGTCTATCTCTTGGTCCTTCCCAGCCTCTCCCTCCCAGGAACACAGCTGTGCTTCGCATCTTTTGCCCCCGCCCCCACCTTCTAGGAGGACTGGAAGAGCTGGATGGGGCTTGAGCAGATGGGGGTGGTTTGGGATGTGATGGAGCCGGTTCTGAACTGGGCAGGGCTGCAGAGGGTGAGGCTGAGGCTACTTCAGAGGCAGCAGGAGACATGGCCGGGCCTGAGAAGGAGCAGGTACTGGTCACGTCTTTTACAGGAATCCTGAATTGAGGTTTTGGGCAGCTGGGGCCCTGAGCAATGCTGAGCTAGTCTTGGGTCCTTGAAGGGGCAAGGTGCCCCGAACGCCCCCATCCCCTAGAGGAATATCCGGATGCCAGGATCTAGGAGGGAACCAGGGAAGGGCTGGCACCTGAACACCTGGGTCCCTAAGAGGAGAGAAAGGACATGCATTTGAAGGCTTGGAATCTGTATCCATCATTGATTGATGGAGGTTGGAGGAGGGACTGCCTGAGGAAACCTCCTGGGGACAGTCTGGAGGCCAGGATGTATGACGGTTCCTGTTCTCAGATTTTGTCTCTGTCCCCTTCCCCAGAGCTGGATCCCACGAATCTTCAAGAAGAAAACTTGTACAACCTTTGTGACCGATCTCAGTGACCCTGG
>NW_027186389.1:1198747-1240257 GCF_028583685.1 Petaurus breviceps papuanus
CCTATTAAGGAGGACTCTAATGAGAATCTTGCCAGCAATGACTAAGAGAGAGCCTCCTGTTATGGTTACAGGACAATCTGTTACCTTTGCCTTTGTAGGGATGGACAATGGAGGCATTCTTGAACTCCTGGAGTGCTAACCCTAACCCTTTTGCCATAATAACCCTGAAGATTTTAGTTAGCTTTTATATGAGCAATGCCCCTGCTGCTTTGTAAATGTCAGCTGTAATAGAATCAGCACCAGGGGCTTTACTGCATGAAAGGATCCTAATGGCATTCCAAACCTCTTCTTCAGTTGGAGCTTCAGGTAGGGAGGGATTGACTTTTACCTAAAGTAAAAGGTCAGTGGCTTCAGCATTGATTGATGAGGATCTGTTGAGAACACTATGGAAGTGTTCAGTCTATCTCTCTAGGATCATGACCTTATCACGAAGCAGTGTGGCTCTATCAGCACTGAGTAGTTGAGATGCACCATAGGTCTATGGCCCATAAACCACCTTCAGGGCATCATCCAAGCACTTTGGATTATTACTATCAGTGTAAAACTGAATTTCATCTGCCTTCTTACTGAACAAAGAATCCTGCATCTCTCTAAGTTTGCTTGTACTTTACTTTTGATGGTGTTAAAATTGCCTTCTTTTTTTCAGTTATTTTTTATTTTTTTAGTATTTAGGGTTAGTATGACACTTGAGGAATTGGCTGCATTATTGTACATATACAGTTATTTTTATATAATGTGGAAATTTACAAATATATATGTATGTATATATAGGTAGACGAAATCAGGTCCTCTGGAAATGTAATACATGGGGCTATGCTGTAGAGCCCTAATGGAGATGAGCACAAAGGTAATCAATAAAGTGTGGTGTTTTGTAGCCAGGAGTGTTGCCCTCTGGACCTATTGAAAACTGTAGCACCTACCTCCAAGTAGTTTATATACCTTTGGGGCTCTGGCTTTCCTTGACACCAACTACTGAGACTGTACAAGTCATACCCTGCATCATATGCAAACAATAACCGGGTTTAACAAATAGTTACACTGTACTATTCCCCATTTCTAACTTAAGTAAGAGACTAGAATGTGTTCACAGGTTTTACATTTCTGGTGTTCAATCACTAATCAGAGGAAGGATTTGACCTATTTGAAAAGAGCATCATACATAACCCCTTAACCACTGTCATGTTCTCTTGATGGCAGCACATTAAAAGATTTTAAAATGGCAGCTCCTTCTGGATTCCCCAAAGAGAATCTGCATTCTTCTTTAAATGGCTGTCCTCCTCTGGATTCAGGTTTACCTTCACCACATCTGAAATGACATTCTTTCCCAAGATACATGGTACACTAAGGAAGACATCCTCATTAATGCCATATAGACCTTTAATCATAGTGGAAATTGGATGCCTTCTCTTAAAATTCTTCATAATGCTTTCTGCCGGATCTGTCACAAACAAGCCAATGGCCCAGGATGTGTAGTCCTTCGGCTTGATTGCCTCATAAGCACTTTCAACCACCTGTTTATGGACATCTTTCCAGTTCTCTGAATCAGCATCAGTTCCCAAAGGAGGATGAAGATTCTTCAGAGAACACCTACAACATTCACACCCCACCACACAGGAACACTGGAGTCTCTATGTTCCCCAAGAACCCTTCCATGACAACTTGAACAACGGACACCAAGTCTCTCCCCCATTAGGTAATGGAAACGGGCAGAATCCAGATTGCAACCACTTCCAATAACACTGTTTTTAGGAAAGCCACTTAGCTTCCAGACCACATATGTCAAAATATCCACTGGATTGGAAACAATAAGCAGCTTGCAATTAAGGCTGTATCTAACAAATTAGAAATGATGAATTTAAAGATATTCACATTATGCTGGACCAAACGAAGATGACTTTCTCCCTCCTGTTGATGTGTCCCAACAGTAACGATAACAAGTTCCGAGTTTGCAGTCACACTGTAATCTTTGCCAGAAACAATCTTTGGTGTTTTGAAGAAAAGGCTGCCATGTTGGAGATCCTCATCTCTCCCTTTAGTTTGTCTCCTATTACATCAAGTAGGGCAAGTTCATCAGCCAAATCTTTCGCTAAGATTCTGATGGCACACGCCATGCCAACTGCACCAACCCCAACAACAGTGATCTTATTCTGGGGAACCTGGCCTTCCTTTAGGACATTCCAAATCAGTTGATCCTTAAGAATAAATTTCATTTGGAGGATATTGAAGCTGCTGGTCAGGCTGTGAAAGTTCTGAGTCATATGGGAGACTGCTGTTCCCCTACTCCAACATTTCCTTCTTAGCGATAGGTGAACTATCCTGCTGATGAAACTACTGCTGCTGCTATTACTACCACCAACATAACTACTACTACCATTGCTAATACTACTTTTACTACTACTTGCTGCTGCTGCTGCTGCTAGTACTCGGCTAGGCAAGGGCTCCAGGATTGGAGATGGATTGCAATCTCTGGATGAGTGCACTGTGGATTAGACTGCATGTCCCAGAGGTCCTTTTCCCCTCTATGTGACTCAGGGATGGTGGGGAGGGTGAGGCAAAGGGAGGAAGAGTAGGAAGTAAGGAAAGATGGAGCCAGTAGGATCCTCATGGCCAATCAATCTTTCTTGCTCCTTAAGATCACACAAAATCTTTCTACAAGGTCCCATCTTCTTTCCTTTATCATTCTAAGTTGGAACCTCCAACCACTGCCATAAAGATGTACCACATCCCTTTGATTTCAATCCAGATGTCCAATATACAAATGAACAATCATACACACAAACCAAGGTCATTTTAAATAGTCACAAAATTCACCATTCAAGTACCACCTAGGAAACCTATTCAGGATTTTTATTGAAATGTTTGGAGTCAAATATTCCAGTTCTTGTGGACTGTTTTATTTCTAATCATTATTCTTTGCATTGCAAGGATGGCATTGTTTAATTTATCACCATGAAAGTTTTTTAAAGTTGTTAGAATACCTGAAATTAAGATTAATTAAACTCAGTAAAGTACTATAGAACCACCATCCTATTATTCTGGTGGGGAAAGAAATCAGGCTCACTTATTTTTAGGTCCTCTGCATAGATGGAAATTTTTCAAATAGATAAATTCATATTCTGATGCATACATTTGTAAAAATGCCACATATACTTTTAATTACAATAAATTGGAAAACTCTTTAAAATCCCCAAAACAATTCTCTAATCACAGGTGAATACAAGTTATAATGTAAGTATGCATTTTATTTCACAATTTTTTAAATATTTTAAAAATTGATTTAGAATGTTTCAGTTCTTATAGAAACTGCTTTACAAAGTCAGAAACTGAGAGTGTTCTTTTGGCTTTCCAAGGTCTATTTGTCACTGTGAAGTTGTTTTTCAGTCATATCTGATTCTTTGTGACCCCATTTGGGGTTTTTGTTGGCAGAGATACTAGAGCGGTTTGCCATTTCCTTCTCCAGCTCATTTTACATATGAGGAAGTTCAGGCAAACAGAGTGAAGGGACTTTCCCAGGGTCACACAAGTAGGAAGTATCTGAGATCAGATTTGAACTCAGGAAGATGAGTCTTCTGAACTCCAGCTCTAGAGCTCTGTACTGTACTCTGTACTCTGCTGCCACCTAGCGGTTCCAAGATCTGTTTTACTGTTTCTCAAAACTAGATTACCTTGGATTCCAAACATTTAAATTTGGATAATAATTTGCCAAAGGGAGAGGGTACCATGTCCCCAGAGAGCTGTTTCCACTGTAATGACTACAGTATCTGTAAGATTAACCATGAGTCAATGAACATTTCAAGCCCCTGAGATGTCCCAGGCACTGTGCTAGTTGCCGTCTCCCATTTTCCCTGTAACTATTCTGCAGGAGGCTTAAAGACAGATCCTGCTACAATGGAATTCAAGGAAATAGTTCTTTAAGTAATAGAAAACTCATCTATAACAGTGATATAATGCCTTGGGAGTGGTCAGTCTACTTTTCACATATGCTCTGATATTCAGTCTTCACCATATCCTTGTGAGCTGCAGATGAGGAAAAGGATTATCAAGAAATCCAATATCCTGGCATGGGCCAATTGAGCATCAGAGGGAAAGCCTGAAGCCACCACCTCTCTCCTGAAGCCAAGTCCAGAATTCCTTTCACTGACTTCCCTTTCAATGGATTCCATGTTAACCTCAAATGGGGCTGAATGCTCCAACCCTTATCTTTCCAAAGCAACAAGTGCTGGAATCAACATTTCTAATAAGTCTCTTGGTATTGGTGACTTTGCACAGCCTCCCTCACTTAAATCCAATTCCCTTGCATGTCATGGCATTATCTTCCTGGTGCTATGTTCTCCTTCCAAAGGGAAGAAAAAACAGCAGAAGCAGCAATTATAGGTAAGTCTTTGAAAGAAGCATGATAAAATACACTTTGGCATACTGGGAAAACTTTGTTGTTGTTCATCTTTCATTCCCAAAGAGAACCAATGTCATCTTGAGATGAAGTAGTGACTTTCCTGTGAATTGGATTTAAGCAAGGCAGAGCTTCAAAAAGCCATCAGCCTCACAGTCTCCTCCAGAGTCATTGGCAGGACAAAAGTCAGGATGACTGGTGACATCTGGGATGATGAGGGTGACCTTGGCTTTTCTAAATTAAGGTCTTGTCAAATCTCAGTTTGTCTGAGGCAACACCCATTCAATGACTACGGGCTAGGTAAGAATTGAGACCAAAATGGCCCAATTTGCCATCACAAAAATATCAGTCTGGGAGGGGAACAACCTCAGAGTTTTGGGCCAGAACAGAAAACAATTGCTATTTACACTGCTAAGTCAACAAAACGAAACAATTTAGCTCAAAGATGAATGTTATAAATCATTAATCAGCCAAGTAAGAATTAGCTGAATTTGTTAAGTATTCACATGATACACTTCATTTATTCTTTTAAAAATTTTTCCTTTTTATTAGCAACTTGAGAACCAGCAACAACACGAATATTAAGAGAGAAAGATGATCACAACGGCAACCAGGAATCTATACAACCTACAGCTCAGTTTTTTAAAATACATGGACGATTCAAATTTAACGTGGTAGTTCTTCCTCCTGCTGGAATGTCTGTCTGCCCTCCTGAATTTCCTGCTGTTCTCTTATGTTCCATCTTTTTAATGATTCATTTACACTCTTTTCGCTGTGCCTGGCATATAGTAAGTACTTAATAAATGTTTGCAGACTGACTTTTTTTCTTCTCTTTCTTTTTTTCTAGTTTATTACTAGCACCTCTATCCCTCAAGTGCCCCTTCCCCCAAACCATAAAAACAGTCCTTGCCGCAAACAAATATAATTGCACAAAACAAATCCATTCATTGACTACATGTGAGAATGTCTATCTCTTGCTATACTTCCAGCCTAGGGCAGCTATCTGGTGCAGGGGATAGAATGCTGGACCTAGAGTCAGGAAGACCTGAGTATAAATATGGCCTTAGATACTTACTGGCTGTGTAACCCTAGGCAAGTCACTTCATCCTTGTTGCCTCAGTTTCCTCATCTGTAAAATGAGCTGGAATAAGAAATAACAAATTGCTCAGGTATCTCTGCCAAGAAAACCCAAGTGGGGTCATGGAGTTGGATACTCTTGAATAATAAGATCTACATACCTGTAACCCACAACTTCTGTGCTGAGAACTGAGGAAATGGGATTCATCATCAAGCTAATGGAGTCATCACTGGGGTCATGACTCACTGTTCCACAAAAATTTCTAGTAAACAATTGTGAGGAAAAACAGTCTGGCAGGAATTAAGTTTAGAATAATGACACATACCAAATGGCTACATGGGCTAGATATAAAAAAGTCATAAATAAATTTGGCTTAAATTAAATAGCTTGTGATAACAAATCACACACTTCCACTGTTCTGGGATGAGACAGAACGTTAAAAATATCTGCCCCTACCCACCCTGCACTCCATTCTAGGGATGCACAATGAAGACAGGAGCAGGCTTTGATTGAAGAAAAGGCAAATCAAGTCTATTGACTGTCTACTGACAGAATCTGAGGGGACTTTAGAATCACTTGGGTGATAACATGAACTCCCGATTTCAGAGAAGAGAGAGTTGGTCAGTCAGGCAACTAAAAAAGAGCACTCAAAGCTGATTGCAAATCTTCAAATACTTTAATTCTCAATTTAGCTAGTCTAGGGCAATTAATCCAGAGTCACTTCCCTAAGAAATTCAATATGATTGCAATGGTAATGGTAATTTGAAGACCTTCCCTGACCCCTTAATAGGCCAAATGTAATCAGAGGAGCCTGTGGTGGGAGGAGCTTGCTGAATAGGTGGAGCAGGAAATGAGTCAGAGCAATTAGTGCAGAGGGAGAGATTGGAAGTAGGAAGGCACACAGCTAGGACTGAGTGTTTGTTTGTGGGAAGGCCTGAATAGGGGGAAGGCTTTGGGATGGGGTTGCTTTCTTCAGTGATGATGTGTGTTAATTTCTTTGTTGCTATGATGGATTTGGTTTTCTGGTCTTGGGATTTGGCTTTCTGGAGACTGAATAAGTGTTTTGCTTCTATGTTCTACATGGAAAGTCTGTTTTATTTTGTGATTCAGAAATACACTGGAATATTCATAGCTGTCAACAGTGCTGTGAATATTGCCTTGGCGATACAATGATGGAGGCTGTTTCAGCTTGGAGTATTGGATGGTCAGGTACTGGATAATGAGAGAATTGATCAATAAAGCGTCACTAAATGTTTTTAATTCATAGACGAAAGGCCAAAAAAAGTACAGAAGAATCTGCAAATGAAAAAAGCAATCTTGTTACTACCTTGGGAAATTTAACACAAACACACACATATGTATAGATATAGATATATACACATACATATATACACGCTTAAGAATTATATACAAAATGAGTTCACAGTTTTTATACAATCCTCTTTCTTATATTTTTATACTAAAAAGTTTGTGTTTCTTGATGATTCAGTTCATAATAAAAAAAATCAAAATTTTTAAAGAAATTCAACATATAAATCCAATTTTTGGTCTGATAATTTATAAATTCATTTTCATAAAATCAAAAGATTTTTATTCCTGTGTTTTCTTTTGTGGTATCATAAATTAAGTTCTTATTACACATCTCAAGAGCAAAAATATTTTTGCTTATTTATTTTCCCACCATATCTTCTGTGGGCAACTGTGTGGCACAGTGGATAGGGTGCTGGGCCTAGAGTCAAGAAGACGTGAGTTCAAATTCAGTCTCAGACATTTACTAGCTGTGTGACCCTGGGCAAGTCACTTAACTCTGTTTGCCTTAGTTTTCTCATCTGTGAAATGAGGATAATAATAGTACCCACCTCTCCAGAGTTGTTGTGAGGAACAAATGAAATAATAATTCTAATTAGCACGGTGCTGGGCATGTAATTGACACTCTATAAATGTGGATCTTAGCACAGTGCCTGGCACATAGTAGGGGCTATATAAATGTAAATATTAGCTATTGTTGTTACTGATGTTCTTAACACAGTGCCTGACATGCAGTAGGTGCTAAATAAGTGCTAGCTGCTATCATTATTATTATGACTGTTATTAAAGTTCTTAGCACAGTGACCAGCCCATAATAAGCACTACATAAACATTAGCTTCTATTGTTATCAGCTACTACTTTCTTATGATTGGCCAAATCAGAAGGGAAGAATGAAAAGAGTAGATTAAGTAGCTACTTGATTTGAATTCTAGTCCCATTAAAGAAGCTGGGGAAGTTTCATGACTGAAAAACAAATCAACACTTTCAAGCTTCCATATTCCCCCTTAAACTGACTCCAGCCTTATCAAGGGTGTTTTTTTATCCTCCTCTTCTCCCTGAACAAGCTCCACCTTCTGTCAACAAACATGCCTAAGGCATGAAGACAAAGCCTTTGGCAGCCGCTGCTCATTCCTACAGACAGCAGAAGAGTTAATTCTTCACTTTGGGATCTATTCCATGACATCACACTGTTTTTCCTTCTTGCAGAGACAAGGTCATCAGGGTCCTGGTGCATTCCGGTCAGGTTCTGATGTCACAAAGTGAACATGGTTTAAACAGACTGTCTGCTACCTCCTGAGATGGTCCTAAGGGTGATGAAAACACCTGGGGCCTCCTGCTGGCCTAGAAATTGTTTTCCTCCCAGACTCTCCAAAGAAGGTAAAAGATAATGTTGCTATGGAAGCCAAGAAGTCTGTGGATGGATGCTTAAGTCTCCTGTCCAGCTGTGCACTAGCAGTTCAGATTCACAGATCAGGCTTCTAGAGACAGTCTGCTCTCCCTTCTGTGAACCATCAATGGTGGTAAGGGCCCAGTTTCATTTAACCAACTGACTTCAATTAGCTTTAACAAAGGGATATTTCCTGAGATGATTTAGCAAGAACAGAACATACAAACATATTCCCCCATCACCTAGAGGCAAAATGTGTGTATCAAACTGTATTGCCTTGGTCCCTAAAGAGAGTAGTGTCTGGGGCAGCTAAGAGGTGCAGGGAATAGAGCACCCACCCAGGAGTCAGGAGGATCTGAATTCAAATCCTGCCTTAGACACTTGGCACACTTACTAATTGTGTGACCTTGGGTATGTCACTTAAGCACAATTACCTTGCCTTCCCCCCTCCAAAAAAAAAAAGTGAGTAGTGTCTGACTTATCAAAGCAATAATGAGCTGGAATGGGAATCTCTCACTGCATTTAATTATTGTGTTTCCGATAGATATATGATGGGCTGTTTTGTATGAATATTCACATCTCTTGGATAACTTCACAGACTTCATGGAGTGAAGGGGAGCAGCTAGGCACAGCACTGGACCTAGAGTTGGGAAGGCCTGAGTTAAAATTCAGCTTCAGACACTTTCTAGCTGTATGACCCTGGACAAGTCACTTCACTTGACTGCTGTCTACCTTAGCTTTCTTCAGCTATAAAATAGGGATAACAGCAGCAGGGTGGTTAAAGGGAAGCAATGAAATCATATTTGTAAAGTTCTTGGCACATAGTAGGCACTTAAGAGATGCTTCTCTCCTTCCATTCCATGTCATCAGGGCTTTCTGGAAGCAGGATTGTCCAGGCTCTTCCAAGTGGGGATTGAAATCACCAATCCCCCGGGTCCCTTGCCCCTGTTTGAATAACCAGGAGTGGGTTGTTTAGTGGGATGAGGTGGGGAGGGGCAGTGTACTAGTAGAAAAAAATCTCATCATGGCTTCAGCTGTTTCATGCTTGGTATTTTGACAAGTGAGGAGACAATGAGATTGTTTCTGATGTGCAAGATCATCAGTATTTTTGTTTCAAGGCCTTTAACAACTATTTCCTCCTGTTTTCTTTCAGCAGTCCTTGAGCAGTTCTGCTTGAGAGTTCCAGTAATCTTTTCATGCAGATTACAGTTGGTCATCATTGGTTGTCCATTGTTTGTTCTGAATCATTGGCCCCGGGGACTCTTAAGTCTTTTCAAATGCTTGATTTTGTCTCAGCTTCTCTCTGTTGACCATTATGGGGGGGGCATGGGGGTTATCACACATGAAAAAGATCCACTTATCTAATAGCTGACATGCCCTGGTACTGCCACACTTAAACATGTCAAACCAAGACGTCCTTCTTTCCTCTGGCAAAACATCTCCCCCATCCCACCTCTTATGATTCACATGAGCTTATGCTCCACACTATGGGACAAAAGGAGACTAAGGAAGGGGCTTATGTCCTCTAGAGCTGTCTTATGCTGTCTCAGAGACAACCTGTTACAAGATTCATGTCCTGCCTAGAGAAGGAGAAGTTGATTTTTAACCTTTTTTTGAGTTCTAAATTTTCTACCTCCCTCTGATCCCTCACCCACTGAGAAGTCAAGTGGTATGATATCAATTATACATGTGAAACTGCAAAACACATTTCTATGTTATAAAAAAAATTAAGCCAGGAGCATAAAGAATGTGGAAAAGTCTGTTTCAATCTGCACTCAGAGTCCCTCAGCTCTCTCTCTGGAGGTGGACGACATGCTTCATCATGGGTCGTTTGGAATTGTCTTAGATCATTACTTTGATCAGAGTAGCCAAGTCTTTCACAGTTGATTATTGTTACAATGTTGCTGTCACTGTGTACAGTGTTCTAGTTCTGCTCACTTCACTTTGCATAAATGTATATAAGTCTTCCCAGGTTTTTCTGAAACCAGAGGAATAAAGTTCTGTACCATCTTGACCCCAGAGTCATTTAGTCTCAGACCATGTCTCTCTCTGTCTCTTATAATAATAAGGAAGGAAGGAAAAGAACATTTCCATGTCTGTTGGATCAGGCAGTTTTGTCAGGCCCCTTGCCACCAAGGCAGGTCCAATTAGTCAAGTTCACTGACAGTTTGGGATAGCTGATCCTGACCAATTCCCAGATGTGGTCAGTGGTTCATAGACTAAAGGGACACAATTCAGGTTAGCCTCCCTCTAATGTAAGAAATAACTCAATTCATACTGGGCTAGTGATACCTGGAACTATTTGTATCAAAAGCCAACCCATGCAGAGTTAAGATAGGTAGGGAAGGGGAAAGGGAAATCATTATATTAATCTATTTCAGTGAGATCATTCTTCAATCTACTCAGCCCACCATTTTGGTAAGAGGACACATTATTCTTAGCACTAAGCCCTTCTCCTCTATAACCTAACCAAAGAGCTGGCACATATGACATCAAAAGATTAGTTTGACATAAATCTAAGTGAGAACCTGACAGATACACAAAGTTTCCTCACTAAAACTCTAACAGAGATGGGGGGGAGGGGAGTAGAGTTAAATTTTATTTTATAGTTTTATTCTGAGAACAAATACTAAATAAAACAAGTATTTCCATATATAAAGTAGTTTTTTTTTCTTTAAAATAGGATTATGCAGAGAGACATAGAAAGGGAAATCTTTTACTTATAATAAGTTCAGACACTACTTTAACTCTTGCCTAGGCCATGGAATGACTATACAGTGGAATCAAAATAGCAAAATCTGTTCTACTTTACTTTAACTTAGCTATAAGTTGTCTTGGAAATCCTAAAAGCAAAAACAAAACTTTTAAGAGTGAGATTCATTTAAACCAAATTGGTGTAACATAAATAGCATTGATCAAGGTATTTATTGAGAGACTATTGCAGAATTCTTAAATATCACAAAATATTTAGTCAAAAAAGGCATAGTAATTGAATCTTTATATTGGCAACAATTAAGAAGTTGATCAAAATACTAATAAAAGCTATTAGTATTAGGATCCCTCTAAACAACGGAGATATTATAAAATGAGCCTAAGTAGTTTGTATAAATATCTGTATACATTCTAATTCTTGATTAAAAAAAATATTAGGTTTCCCAGTGAGCTAACACAAAAGAGTTCATATCTTTTACTGACTAATTATTCTGATCATAGATATTTTGCTATAGAAAGAAAAAATAAGATGTGAACTAAATATAATTATTAAATGCTTTTTATTTTAAGTAGCAATTTTTCACCAATCACAATTCATATCCAATTATATGTTAATTTTATTTTCCCTACATAAGGAATTTCATTTAATGTTTTTCTTTCTCAAATTTCTTATTAATATTTTGTAACTTTCTTAGCAAGTTACAGTTAAAACAAATTCCTTTCTCAGGCCGAATGACCTTGCCTCTACAGATAGTTTCCATGGGCTTTTGGCAGTTTTACAACATAAGTAAGATTGATATGGATTCTAAGCAGGAGAGACTGGGGGGTTAATGTTTATTCCCCTGCATTGCTAACTCTCACACATGGAGGAGGAATATTCTGAATTGGCAGAATTAATCCAAAATAAAGTTTTCAGCCAGTTTCCTAATTTCTACATACATTAATCAATCAACAATTTTAAATTTTTAGCATTAAAAACAATAAAATAATTCAATAATTTTACAAGTTCCAAATAACTGATAATCAATTGTTTTAGTTGTAACCTCCTCTCTAACTTCAGGTAGAGGTGTAAATAAATACCTGATTTTCTATATAGCATATATAAACATGTAAGATATAAGTGACATAACTGTTTTTAAACAAGTTCTTTATCTTTTAGTTCCAATAAAATTCATATTAAAAATTTGCTTATCTAACACTATTTCTGGCTTAGAATAATTCTTAAATTTTTTAAATGAGAGAATTTTACTACAATTTAGGAAGACCATAACAACACAATGACATTGTGACATTGACTGTATTTCCAAATCATCACTTGCAAAAATTAATGATGAAAATTGGGCTTATCAAGTATAGAGGTTTTTCTCCTCTCCTCATGGCTACAGAGCCTGATAGTGGATGTAGGGGTTTTGAATGGAGAGGTTCATCTGCTTGCTTAAAGGTGTGGGCTTCAATGCCCAGGGTTGTTACTAGTGGGGTCATTGATAGATTTATCATGCTTTCTCCTTTTAGTCAGATTGGGAGGGTAACTCAAATTCCTTATTATCCTTCAGCACTCTCTATATGTTTTTGTCTAGGATGAGAGACTTTAAAAAATTTTACTAAAATGTTTTCAGCCGATTTAACTTTTACTCCAATAAACTTTATTTATGAGTCCACTTGTTAAAAAAACTTCTTTGAAACTGATAACTTTGACTACTCCAGCAAAAGTGATTTTTTTGGGGAGCGGTTCCTACTACCTTATCTCACTACTAGAGAACCCAAAAAACCTCACTTTTCTTATCAAATCTTAGAAAATATGCCAAATAGTAAAATGAATTCTGACTTATCTTTAGCATTAAATTAGGAGTGACACTTTTTACTTTTCATATGAATTCAATTGACTTACAGTTTCATTCTAATACACAGATTTTTTTTCTAATAAGTGAGGCAAGAAATTCTTGTTCATATCCCCCTTTGATATGAGGGAAAAATTCCCTTATTATTTCTTAACGCCTTCTCCTCACTCCACTTGGCTGGAGTGGAATGAAGAGGAGGAGATTTTCAAACTTTCAAAGATCTTAAAATTTCTGTTCCCATTTTTTAATGCAAATAGTTTATGCCTGATACTTCTTTCTTTACTCTATGACTTAATATAACCATCATATATTCTATAAAATAAAATATTTTTCTTTTCTCTTCAGAAAGGGGGAGGGGAAGAGATAAGAGCATGCCAAGGAAAGTCCAGCTGCATTTGAACCTTACAGGGTGTTAGATTACTCACTCACACTCTTTCACACAGAGACACATAGACACGACAGACAGATAAAGAAAATGACAGGAAGAGTACACTCAGAAATTGTTAAAGATCGTTTGCAGAAATCAGACATTATGCTTGGTCCTGGGTAAAACTTACTTGATCATTTTCTTTTTAGCTGCTTCCAACAAAGACAGCTGTATCACAGTGAATGGTTCGAGCCATCCCTGGGACTTCCATTTTGGATGTTAAGCATATCATTAATATATTCCATAGAAAAAAGGCAGAAATGGGGAAATGGCTGGAGTTCCTCTTCCATTAGTCCCTCACTCCTGTCTCTCCTGGCTGGCTCCCAATTTACCAAATAAATTGTCATTTGTTCGCCAACTATGTCTCATTTCTGCTTATCTAAGGCCATGTCTTCTATCCATGGAGAGACCACTTTCACTTTTTAAATAAATCTCCACAGGTCCTTAAGTGGGAGGGTCAGTCTCTGGCGTTTAACTGCCTTAAAAAGCTGTCGAGCCCAAATCTCCATTTCCTCTGGTTTAATTATAGGGAGATGATTCCCCATTTTCATCACGAGTCAACTCCAAAATTCCCCTGGTCCCTCAGGGCTTCTCCTCTAACTTCCCCACTAGCGTGGGGGCTCAGCTAAAAGGTCCCTTTAAAACTACACATACTTTATTTGTCCCTTCGTGGTCACCATTTGTAACGATCCTTGGGTTTCTAGTTGAGTCTTACCTTTCCCAGGTCTTCAGTGCACAATCTGTCTATGTCCTGTATGTTCACATAAAAGGAGAAGTCGAGCCAGTGGAAATGGAAAGAGGCACAGCTTTATTGGCAGGACAGGTGTGTTGTCACATCTCTCCCTCCATTCTCTCTAGCCCCCTCATGCTTCAGCCCTTAAATACCCAAAGTGCACTTGCAGAGCTCCTGGACAGCTCATGAGGGAGGTAGGGGGAGCCAATCAGAGAGCAGGGAGGCTGTGTCCAGAACAGCTTTTGTACTCCTGCGCACTTACCCTTAGTCCCCGAGAAAAATCTCAGGGTAACAGGGTACATTGCATGACAGCACACAATCTGGGCACCTTGGCACTTCCTAGAGCTTAGGGTGCCCTGACTACAGATGAGACCAGCACATGTTGCTGACTGCTCTGTATCCTGTTACATCAGACCTGAACTCAGAGAGGCTGCCTGAGACCCAGAGGGACTGCAGGCCCCAACAGCTAGATAGAGCTAATACAATAAAAATGACAATTTTACCTAAATTAAATTACATATTTAGTGCCATACCCATCAATTTACCAAAAAATTACTTTATAGAACTAGAAAAAATAGTAACAAAGTTCATTTGGAAGACCAAAAGGTTCAGAATATCAAGGGAATTAATGAAAACAAATGCTAGGGAAGGTGGCCTGGCTATACCAGATTTTAATTTGTATTATAAAGTAGCAGTCATCAAAACTACTTGGTACTGGCTGAGGATTAGAGCAGTGGATCAATGGAATAGATTGGGTACACGAGACTCAGCAGTCAATGACTATAATAATCTACTCTTTGATAAATGCAAAGAACCTAGTTTTGGGGATAAGAACTCACTATTTGACAAAATCTGCTGGGAAAATTGTAATATAGTATGGCAGAAACTGGGCATAAACCGTTATCTAACACCATATACAAAAATTAAGTCTAAATGGGTGCATGATCTAGGTATAAGGGATGATACTGTAAGCAATCTGGGAAAGCAAGAAAATAGTTTACCTGTCAGATTTATGGAGAGGGGAAGACTTCATGATCAAACAAGAATTAGAGAGCATTATAAAGTGCAAAATGGATAACTTTGATTACATGAAATTGAAAAGCTTCTGTACAAACAAAGCCAATGTAACCAAGATTAAGAGGGAAGTGGAAAATCGGGAAAGAATTTTTGCAACCAATGTCTCTGATAAAGGCCTCATTTCTAAAATATACAGAGAATTGAGTCAAATCTACAAGAATGCAAGTCATTCCCCAATTGATAAATGGTCAAAGGATATGAACAGGCAAGTTCTAAGAGGAAGAAATTAAAGATATCTATAAGTATATGAAAAAAATGCTCCAAATCACTATTGATTAGAGAAATGCAAATCAAAACAACTCTGAGGTACCACATCTCACCGGTCAGATTGGCTAAGATGATAAAACAGGAAAATGATAAATGCTGGAGGGGATGTAGAAAAATTGGAACACTAATACATTGCTGGTGGAGTTGTGAACTGATTCAACCGTTCTGGAGAGCAATCTGGAACTATGCCCGAAGGGCTATACGTAATTTCATATCCTTTGACCCAGCAATACCACTTCTAGTGTTGTGTCCCAAAGAGATCATAGAAGTGGGAGGAAGACCCATATGTACAAAAATATTTACAGTAGCTCTTTTTGTGATGGCAAAGAATTGGAAATTAAGGGGATGCCCATCAAATGGAGAATGGCTGTGCAAGTTATGGTATATGAATGAAATGGAATACTATTGTTCCATAAGAAATGAGGAGCAGATGGACTTCATATTTACCTGGAGAGGCTTATACAAACTGATACTGAGTGAGAAGAGCAGATCCAGGAGAAATTTGTACACAATTACAGACACAACGTATGTGTGATGACCAACTTTGATAGACTGGACTCTTCTCAGCAATGCAGGGCTATAAGTCAACTCCAAAAGACTCATGATGTAGAGAAATATCTACGTTCAGAGAAAGAACTAGAAAGAACAGAGTTTGAATGCAGATTGAAGCAAATTATCTACTCTCTTTCATTTTCTTGTTTGGTTTTGTTTCCTCTTTCCCACTGTCCCTTCCATCTGATACAATCCTTCTTTATAACCTGACTAATGTCTAATGTGAAAGTATCTGCAGATCCTATACTTGATTGTATGCTGCCATGGCCAGGGGCGGGGTGGGGGGAGGAGAGAAGGGAAGAAAATTTGATACTCAAAGACCTGTGGAACTGAATCTTGTAAACTAAAAGTAAACGAACAAATTAATAAAGACAAAAATATATAAAAATAGGATTATGCAAAGAGAAAAAGACCTATTTGTACAATTTTTTTTCATGATGGACAAGAATTGGAAATTAAGGGGATGTCCATCAATTGGGGAATGGTTGAACAAGCTGTGATATACAATTGTAATGGAATATCATAGTGCTGTAAGAAATGATGAGCAGGATGATTTCAGAAAAACCTGGAAAAATTTACATGAACTGATGCAGAGTGAAGTGAGCAGAACCAGGAGGACATTGCACACAGTAACAACAACACTGTGTGATGATAAACTGTGAATGACTTAGCTCTTCTCAGCAATACAGTGATCCAAGATAACTTGCCCAGTGTCACCTAAGGACCCTTCCAGGACCCCAACTTGAAGGCAAGCTGGGGATGACAATGCATCAAGATCACCTATGCAGAAACACGAAGCAAAAGGAAACTAATCATTTATTCAAGCTCATGAGTGTCAGCCAATGTGCAAAGGTCTTTACAAATATTATCTCATTTAATCCTTACAGCAGTAGGTTAGCCCCATTTTATTGTGGAGAAAACAGAGGATAAATGCCTTGCCCAGGGTCGCACAGCTAGAGTGTGTCTGAGGGTCACATTTAAAGCCAGGTCTTCCTGACTCCATACCCATTGTTCTATCCGCCATGATGCCAGCTACCTGGAATAGGGAGAGATCTGAGGAATGCACATAATCTAACAGCTTTTACAGATTCCCAAGGGTAGTCTGAGTGGTTATTTCTGATGTAACTCTTAATCCTAAGAAGCCAAAGATCCCAACAGAATTGTTTATCTCAAGGAAGCCAGTTCAAAGACCCTATTGTAGAGTGAACCAGACAGGATGTCTCTGGGAGAGGGAGTTGGGGGGGGAGGGGGAGGCTGGGTAATCTAGACAACAGAAAAAAGACAAAAGACATTACTAAAAACTATTTTAGAGAATAAAACAGGATGAAATTGTATTGCAGATATAAATGTAAAGGTAGATATATAATACATATGAAAGGGTAGATAAATAATTATACAGGTAAAGGTAGACATACAATTATATGCATATGTCAAGGTAGATAAAATAGAATTATATATTTAAGGGTAGAGGAACGATTATGAGATTAGACATATGATTATATATATGGAAGGATAGATGTGAATATATATGTAAGTGTAGACTGTATAAACATATATGTAATAGTCGGCATAATTTAATATGTATGTGTGGGTGGGTGGTGGATGTATGGGTAACTACAGTATGTGTGTAAGAATGGATGTATAATTCATATGACCTCAAAAGGCCCAGATACCTTGATTAAATCAATTGACCAACCAATCCAAAGTATGAACGAATTTCCCTCCTCCCTTCCCCTCCCCTGTCCTTCTCCTTCCTTCCCCATCTTTGTTCTCCTTCTCCCTCTACATCCTCCCCCTCCTCTTTCCCCTCCCTCCCCCTCCTTCTCCTTCCCTTTCCTCCAGCAATCAACTGGAGGGTTGTCCGACCTCAGGCATTGGACTGGGAGTCAGGGGTGGACCAGAGTCTTGTCTCTGATACTTTCTAGCTCGATGACCCCACGAGAATGACCTCAGCTCTGAGTCTCAGCTTTTTCTGTTTTATAGGGGTATTGGAAGGAGTTGCTTAGGTAGAACCTGTCAAAGAGCTTTGTAATCCTTCAAGCCCTACAGAAAGGCGGCAGTCATTCAGGTGGGCCGTTCCCCAAAGGGACTGAATGAACCCATGAATCAATATTGTTACTCAGGGTGTCTGTCCCAAGGGTCAAAAAAGAGCTCTCATCCCCACCAGCACTAAATTTGGCCAATTGTTCACATATGTCAAATTTGCGAACAGGGATCAATAAAGTCTCCTGGGACTCGACCCTTGGACGGAAGACAGCCTCGGCAAGTCAGAATATGGGGAGGAGGGAGCGCAAAAGGAGTTGGAGGGGGTTTATCTCTTCGAGACCGCTCCCAAGCCCTGCATACCACGAGATAAAGGTAGTGTGGAGGTGAGAAGGAAAAAAGGCTTTAAGTGCTTAGAGATCCCCATTTGTGGGGCAAATGAGGAGGTGTGGGTGTGAGCAGAAAAGTTTACAAGCGGAAAATAGCCCCCTGTGGCTGTCAGCCTGCTTTTCAAAGACCTTTTTCCCCCACTTTCTATAAGCGAGGTCCTCTATACTCTTCCCCTCCCCCCCTCCCCACCCTAGGGCTTTCTCGAGGGATCCGTCAGTGACCGGAGTCCTCCCACTGACACCTCTCCCTCGTGTTCGATGACCAGTACAGGGAGGCAGGCATCTTGGCCCTCCGCCTCCCTCGGATACTGACTGGAGGGTGTTAGCTGTCCCTACCCTTAGACCCAGAACCAGGTCTACCCTCACTCCCCACCAGGTGCCACAGGGCTGAAGTTCAGGTCCTAACGGTCCTACCAAGGAAGGGACTCAGTTCTAGATTTGGGAGGTGGTCCGGGGGATCAGATCAGGGGACTGTTCCCAGGTTCTAGGTCAGGGCCCTGGGATTCCTCAGAAGTGAGGTCCTTGGTTCTAGGGCTGGGGTCTACATGGGAAGAAGTAGCTGCTCTTAGGTTCTAGGTCTATACCATCCTGGGGGTTGGAGATATTGGATCCTAGGTTATAGTGCCAGGTCTTACATTGCAGGGTGAGGATTCAGGGTTCTTGAACTTTAGGACTGTATTCTGAGCTTTGTACTGAGGTAGTTGGGTTCTAAGTGTTTCTGAGTTCTAGATGAACTCTCCAGGTCCAGTTTCTAAGTGTTGAGGTAGCTCCCCCCAGATTCTGAGGGCACCTCATGGTTTCTGATGCTAAGTTCTGGATCCTGATAGAGGCTGGGTAGATGGGAGTGGTCTTGATTCTAAGCACTTTTTGAGAGCCTTTGGGCTTGGAGGAATGGAAGGGGACAAATAGGCCTAGAGGAAGTTGATTTGGAAGCCACAGGACCTGGGTTGGGCTCTTGATTCTGTTGTTTCCCTGCTAAGACACGGAGTGGCCTGGTTCAGTGAGCTCTGTACCCTGAGTTCGGAGGGCTGGTGGGAGATGGGGCCCCCAGTGTGAGTCCTCCACAGCTCTGCCCCTGCTCCCCCCGCTCTCTGGGCATCTGGCCCCTCCTCTGAGGGAGGAGGTGCTTTGGGCCTCTGGCTGTGTCCTCCTCGGGCCCCTGGTCACAGGATGTAGGCTGAGAAAGGTGCTCCAAAAGTGACCCACAACATAGATGGAGTAGACAGTGAGGCCAACAGAGAGGTCAACAGTGAGGCCAGCAGGCCAGTCTGGAGCAACAATACCGAGTACCTCATGGCGCAGCTGGGCTTCTGTGTGGGACTGGACACTCTCTGGAGATTTCCTTCTTTGTGCTGCCAGAATGGAGGTGGTGAGCTGAGGGTCTGAATGCCTGGCTCTGGGGTGGGGGAGGGGGAAGCAACACTGAGGGAATGCCTGGGTCCCTGAGGGGCAGAGCTCGGGCAGGGACACCCAAGTCCCTGAAGAGAAGGAGGGATCTGCCTGGGATTGCTGGGCCACTTGGGACCCTGGGGCTGCCTGAAACCCTGAGGTTTACTGGGATCCCTGGTCCTCCTAGGGCCCCCATGGGAGGCTGAGGAAGTTGGAGCCTGAGTCCCTGAAGAGCAGAGACTGGGGGAGGAAGGAAGCTGGGGAAAGAGCTGGATCCCTCTTTCCCTCGGTCTCTCCACCCCCCAGGTTCGTTCCTTCTAGTCTACATCCTGCTGCTTTTCATCCTGGGTAGCCCCTTGGTGTTCATGGAGATGACTTTGGGGCAGAAGGTGCGCTTTGGTGTCTGCTTGAAGATCCATCACCGGCTGTGGGGCGTGGGCCTGGCCTGCATCCTGGTGAGGCTTGGGGCCCCAGTGCTGCCAGTTGGGGGGGGGCGGCCCAGGAGCCTGGCTAATCGTCTTCCCCCCCCTCCCAGGTCTGCTTCCTGATGGCCATTTATTATACTGTGTTCATTGCTTGGAGTATCTTCTACCTCACCAGTTCCTTTCAGTACCCACTGCCCTGGAATCAGTGCCCATTGTTGTCCAACACCAGCACCCCTGGTAAGCGGCCAGTGAGGTCGGGACTGGGGACCTCCCCTGCCTCTCCCTTCCTGCCTAAGTCGTCTCATTCCTGTCCTGGCTCCCCAGATTCTATGTGTGCCCACACTACCCCCATCCATTTATTTCTGGTACTGGCAGACCCTGGAAGTCACGGGCAGCATGGAGAATAGTGGGGGCCTTGTCTCGAACATCACCACCTGCCTCTTAGTGGTTTGGCTTTTAATCACACTCTTCTCCATACAGGGCATGAGGGTCAAAGGGAAGGTAAGGGGCTGGTGACGGAGGAGCTGGCAAACTCTGACCCCTCACCCCACTGACCCTTGGTTCAGTCTGACCCTTGGATTCCCCTGCCGCCCTCCAGATACTATCCATCTCCATCATGATCCTCTTTGCCATCCTGTTCTGCTTCCTCTTCCGAAGCTACATGCTGGAAGGTTCTGTCTATGGCCTGCGCCAATTGATGACTGCCAAGGTGAGGGGCCCCTGGCTCTTGGAGCCTCAGTTTTCCCTGTCTGTAAAACGAGGGACAATGCCTCCCATGCTCTGTGGGCGGGAGTCAGACTTCGGGGCGCTCAGCGTTTCTCAGGCTCCCTCCGGGTGCGCCCGTCGCTGCAGCTCTGACTCTGTCCAGGGAGTTCCCCGCTGCTGCCTCCCTCTGCAGGTGTCAGCCATCACGTCTCCGCTGCTGTGGCAGCAGGCAGCAGCCCAGGTGTTTCACAACATGGGGCTGGGCTTTGGCAGCATCTCCATCCTGGCCTCGTACGTGAACAAGAGTAAGAATTGTGCCCAGGATGTGTTCATGAAGGTGTTCTTCAACCTGGCCTCTTGCCTGTTGGCCGCTCAGGTGATATTCAGCTTGCTGGGTTTCCGGGGCCACCGTCTACACCCGGGAATGCAGCAACCGATGAGTGGAGGGGCTGCTCCTGGGGCTGAAGCTCGGGGGCTGACAGATGGGGGAGCAGCCTCTTCTGGCTCTGACTTCCCTGTTCGTGTGTGTGTGTGTGTGTGTGTGTGGCGGGGGGACCAGAGCGGAATGAGCTCTGGGTCCAGGACACAAGCATCCTTGTGGTGGAGGGCGGAGCCGAGGGTCTCACAAGGTACAACCTTACTGGGATACTGTCCTGGAGAGATTCTAGCTCCACCCCAAGGAGAGGGGAGCCACAGGGGCTGGGGCAGCTCCAGGTGACCCCTCCTGGTTTCTGCCCTCATCCCTCCCCTCCCCCCACCCCAGCCGCTGTGCTGACATTCCTCCCAGTCAGGACCAGGGCTGCTGAGACGCCCAACCCAGGCTCATCTAGCTCTGCTGGTCTAGGGCCCTTCCTGAAGAGGGAAGGCATAGAGGAAGAATTAGTGACCACATCCCACCCCCTGAACCAGGAACTCTTGGAAGCTGTTGCAGCTGATCAAAATGAGGAATCTGCCCTTAGAGGCAATGCCCCCCTCAGAGCTGTTGAAGAAGCTGGTCAAAGTGTACAGCAGATGGTTATATCAGTTTAACAGTGATCTGAGGAGCAAGATTCTTGCCCATGTGTCTGATTGTGACTTGGAGAAACAGCTTGTACTTGTCAGAGTGGCCTGGGGATGGTCCTGAAAGGGAGGTGCCTGGGGAGCAGGGTTGAGACTTCTCCAAGTACCCCCCCAGGGGAGGTGGCTTGGGGATGAATGGGTTCCAGAAGGGATGGTGCCCCCCCCACTGAATCCATTCAGACCCAGATCAGGGGCACAGGATGGGGAGCCCTCAGTGAGGTTCCCAGTCATTCTGGGCATCCCACCACCTCCCCCTGCCCACAGCACGTGGAAGGCCCTGACATGGTGTCCGTGGCCCTTGCTGAGGCCATAGCCAAGTTTTCAGTTTCTCCCTTCTGGTCTGTCATCTTCTTTCTGATGCTTGTCTTCCTGGGACTGAGCTCTTCAATCGCAGTGATAGAGGGTGTCCTGACCCCACTGTTCTACAACTTCCCCAGCCTCCAGCACTCCTCTTTGACCATCTCTGGTAGGTGCCACCCTAACCCCTGACCTTTGACTGTGATTCTGTTCAATCCACCAAGCAGGGATGGAGCCCTTGCCTTGTTCCAGGCAGTCTCTGTGCTGGGCCCTGCGGAAACAAGGACAAGCAATCCCTGCCCTCAAGGAGCTTACATTCTGCCAGGGAAATCCCAAGTAGAGGAGTGAGAGGGGAGAGAGTTCAGGAAGGCTTCCCTGAAGGAAGCCAGAGCACACCAGGCATGCCGAGCCATGGTCTCTGGACAAACAGACCAACTTGGCTGAGAAAGAGAATGAAAAAAGGGGAATGCGTGGAACAGGTCACAAAGGGCTGGGCAGTAGAGGGATTTCAGTGCCTGGCTGAGGAGCGAGGCGTATTGAATGCTTTGATCCAGTTGTCACATCCCCAAGAGCCAGTAGGGTGCTATCGAAGGTTTGAGAGCAAGGAAATGAGGTAGTCAAACCTGGGCTTTAGGAGAATGCCTTGGGCAGTTGGGTGGAGGGGGGACTGGAGGATATTGGAGACAAGGGTGCCAGTTAGGAAGCTAGCACAGTGCTCAAGGCAGGAGGTGATGAAGGTCCTCCTTAAGAAGGTGGCTATAAAAGGAGAGGAAAGGGGATGTCTATGAGAATGGCTGGGAGAAGAAATGACAAGACTGAGATGCAGGGGGTGAGTGATGAGGAAGAGAGAGGGCTAATGTGGAGGCTGTGACCCTGGGCAAGGCGGGATACCATTGGCAGAAAGAGGGTCCTGAGGGGAAGAGGGGGGTTTGAACAGTCAGCCAGAAGGGCCTGCTGTGGGCTGGGTGCTAGGCAGAAAGTGACCTCTGCTTTGCACCCAATCCATTTGAGATGTCTCTGGGACAAGCATTAGAAATGGCTGACAGATGGCTTGCAATGTGACACTGGAACTTAAGAGAGAGACTTGGGAGGGCTGGATATGGAGATCTGAAAGTCCCCTGCATAGAGATAGTGTTCATGGTCACTGATGAGACATGGGGGGGGGGGGGAGAGGAAGCAGAAGGAGAGAGAGACAGACAGACAGACAGAGACAGAGACAGAGAGAGAGAAGAGAGAGAGACAGAGACAGAGAGACAGAGACAGACAGAGAGATAGAGACAGAGACAGAGACAGAGACAGAGACAGAGAGATAGAGACAGAGAGAGAGACAGAGACAGAGAGAGAGAGAGACAGAGAGATAGAGACAGAGAGAGACAGAGACAGAGAGAGACACAGAGAGAGAGACAGAGAAGAGAGGGATGGAGGGAGAGACAGACAAAGAGAGAGAGAGAAGAGAGGAAGGGAGGGAGGGAAACAGAGACAGAGAGAGAGGGAGGGAGGGAGAGAGAGACAGAGAAAAGAGAGAAGGAGGGAGGGAGAGGCAGACAGAGACAGAGAGAGACAGAGACAGAGAGGGCGAGGGAGGGAGGGAGGGAGGAAGGGAGGGAGAAAGTGAGAAGGAGGAGGACAGGAGGAGGGAGGGTGGAGGGAGAGAAATTGAAAGGAAGAAAGGGGGAGAGGGAGAAAAAGAGAGAGAGAAGGGGGAAGAGAGAGGGAGAGAGAGATTGAAAGGGAGGGAGGGAGAGAGAGTTTGATGGACAAGAGGCCTGGGGCAGACAGAGCCTTAGGGATCCCCCACAATCAGAAAGCAGGTAGGATGATGGTCTGACAGAGGAGACTGAGGAGCAGCCAGATAAGCAGGCAAGTTCCCATTAATGAGCAGCTACCAAGCTAGAGGTCACAAGCCATCTGGGGCCATGCCAGGAACCTGCCTGTGAACTTGCACTTGTAGGTTGGTGACTGTGACCTCCTGTTCTAAGTGTAAGATTGGGAGTAGCTACTTCTACTACTGTAACCCACAAGCCCCTACCAGTGCTTCCCTTTGACAATTGTACAGGAGCTTCAACAGACATTTATCAAAAGTATTTATTCCAATGCCACAGCAAGAACAATTCAGTATAAAACATTTTTCCCAATAAACCTAGGACATGCTCTCTCACAAATACACAGAACCCATAGGAGGGAATGCGCATAAATTTAAAAGTAGTCATTTTGAGGCAAAAGTGACCAAGGTGAGTCATAACTCTAGCATTCTTGGACTGCAATGATTTCTTCTGGGTATGATGGATAGCTCTCCACAGCTGAGCTATTCCCATAAAACGGGGTTAATACTGCTGCCCCCCAAGGTACAGTATCTCTGCTGACTGGTGCATCTGCTGCACTCCGGGGACTGAGTCTTCAAATGGGCCATGGTAGCTACTGTGCTCTTTGAACTGGGAGGCAGAGAACTTTGGCTTCACATTTGCGGAAGCATCAGTTATTCTGTGCCCTCCCAGTTGAAGCCCTGGGCTTAGTCAGCCCCCTGGCAGAAGGTGGGAAAGATACAGCTTCTCCATTTGCCATTGTCTCTGGTTCAGGGCTGGTTTCCCTTGATGAAGGATCTCATCCTAACATATGGTAACCATCTTGGAAATTTCCCAAATCTTCATCTTTGCAGGCTAGGCCATAACCAGACAATGACTGTTAGCCCATTAACCAACCAACCTGCTCCTGGGGTTCAGGATTTCTCAGGTTTTTAAAATTTGAGCGATAGGGCTTTGGGCCGGGAGTTGGAAAGATCTGTGTGCACTCCTGCCTTAGACACTTCCTAACTGTGTGACCCTGGCCAAGTCTCTTAGCTGCTCTCAACCTCAGGGTCCTCATCTATAAAATGGGGATAGCATTCCTCTCAGGATTGTTGGGAGAATCAAAGGAGATAACATTTAGGAAGCAGCTGCATAAAATGATAGCTTTTATATGCATATGAGTACCTTAAAGCCTCAGATACTTTGTAAATAGCAGAATGATTCAATCCTACCTGAAAGGAATTGAACTTTATATTGTCTTGTATCTGTCCTTGCCTGTATGTCCTTCAGCTTCGATAAAGTCTAAAAGGGGCTTCTTCTTGTTCAGTCATGTCTGACTCTTTGTGACCCCATTTGGAGGTTTTCTTGGCAAATATTCAGGAGTGGTTTGCCATTTCCTTCTCCAGATGAGGAAACTGAGGCAAACATAGTTAGGTGACTTGCCCAGGGTCACACAACTAGTAAATGTGTGGGGCTGGATTTGAACTCGTGAAGATGAGTCTTCCTGATTTCAAGCCCAGTGCTCTATCCACTACACCACCTACTTGCTCATTCCCCCTATGGGCATATCTTTATGTATAAAATGCTCAACTTCCCCAAGGCAAAAAATAGATATTTTAACCCAATCTTAGAAAAAGAAATTGAGCAAGTCATAAATGAATTGCCAAAGGGGAAAAATTCTCTGGACCAACCTGATCTCTATCCCCTGCCAAACATTTCACAGATTAATCACTGTGTTGCAAATATCATTCTCAAAATCACAGACAAGTCACTCACTCTCCCAAAGATGGAGCCAGTGGACTCCAAATTGGGGGTGGAGTTTCCAGGAGGAGGGGCCATAGGAGTCAAGACAGAGGAGCACTGAGAAAAGGGACTCTGGAGAGGATGGAGTTGAGAGCCAGAATCCTTGGGACAAGGAAGGTCACTAAACCATTAGAGGCTGGAATGAAGAGAGGGTGGGGATGATGTCAGACAGCTTTGATCTGTGATGGGGAGAGGAGGTGGTTCATTGCCTGGCTCTCTGTTTAGCAAGGTTCTTAGCTGCAGTTCTGGGAAGGGAATGAGGTTCTGTGGACCTCTTGAGAGAAGTGTGGGAGTAGAGCCTCGGCCAGGGCAGGAGAATGTAGAAGAGAGGAAAGAGTTTCAAAACTGTTGAGTGACCATGAGAGCCGCGCTCTCAAATCCCATTCCACTGACCTTTTCCTAACTGGAGATGATACCTGACTGGACCCTTCCCCCAGTCCTGCCTCATGCTATGCCCATGCATCTTTGACCTCTGATCTCTGACCTGCCCCTGTCCCTTCCCGATGTGGCTTCCCCTTGCCCATCATTGATCATTGGCTGTCTGGGCTTCCTGTCTGGCCTCCTTTTCACCCAGCGCTCCGGCCTCTACTTCTTGAATTTTTTCCATGAATTTGCTGTTAATCTCTCTCTGCTTATCGTGTTCTTCTTTGAGAACATTGGTGTGGTCTGGATATACAGGGCTAAGAGGTGACTGTGAACCGCACTTACCTGGGGATACTGAGGGAGCTACTCAGGGAGAACCAGAAAGCCTCAAAAGATGTGGGAAGACTCAGAGAAAGCCAAGAGAACAAGGGAGTCCCAGTAAGATCAAAGGACATCCTAGGGGACCAAAGGAGATTCTGGCAAACCAAGAAAGAGCCAAAGGGTCCAGGGGACAACAAGGGGACTAGGGAGATCCAGGAAAACCAAGGTAGGCCCCATGAAACCCAGAGAAATCTGGGGAGAGTCAGATCTTCAGGGACAGTGGGAAATCCAAAGAGAAGCCAGGGAAAACTAGATGTACCCTGTGGGAAGTGGGGGCCCTGAGACTTTACAAAGGCTAGAGAAAGCCAGGGAGAAGAGAGGGATCTGGGGAAATGAGACAACCCAGGGAGTCCAAGGCTGCCCTCTTGCCCCTGGGGTTTGGGAGCCCCCCATCCCAGCACCTTGTGCATGGCCACCTCCAGATTCGTGGACGAAACGTGGAACGTAAGGGGGTTCAACATCTCCCTCATACATGAGTACCTGCTGTGCTATGTCACCTTGCTGATTTTATTGATCCTTCTCATAGGCAACCTGTTGCAGCTGTTGCTGAAACACCCCACCTATAAAGCCTGAGATAAAAACTCTGTGAGATGCCAAGGGCTCCCCACCCCCTGACCCTCAGGCACCCAGGCAGGAGCTCCCTCATTCTTCACCCCTTCCAAGGACCCAGATATGTTTTTTCCCCATCCCTCACCTCAGGGAACCAGGCAGCCCCCTACCCATCACCTCCTCCCAGGGGTCCCATCTCTCACCAGATATTCCTCACTCTTCCCAGAAATCACCCTTTCTGAGCCCCCATTCAGACACAATGTCTTCAGGGCCCAGTCTTGATCCCCCGGCACCCTGAGTGACCTTCTTCCCCTTGGTCTTCACAGTTCACAGAGTTAAGCCTTTCCTATCCAAAACGGGCTGTGATCCTGGGGAGTGGCCTCGCTTTGCTGCCCACCCTGTTGGTCTTGATGGGCCTGTTAAAGGGTTCAAAGAAGCCAATCATATTGCCGCTGCTTAAGGATGCCTCTCCCAAGCTCTCAGTGACTTCCTCCAACCCCTCATCTCTGACCCACTTCCAGGATCAGCAAGCAGCCTCCTCCAGGAAGACTTCAAGGCTTTCTGAGGCCTAGGCTGCAAAGGCCAAATAGAAGGCCCATGGGCCACAGAAACAGCCTGGCCTCTAAGCCCCCTGAAAATCCATGGGAACAGCTGTTGGGCATGTTAAGAAATGGAACCCTAGAGGCTCCGCCCAAGAGGTCCCAGGTTTCCAGACCCTCCCTCTCCTTCCTCCTGGGGCTAGAGAGTCCTCACAATGGTCTACAGTACCCCCTACCTATACAAGAACACTTTCCCAACTAAGGGTCTTCTAGTCTCTGCCTTACACCCTCCAGTGAGTGGGTACTGCCATCCACCTCTGCAGCCCATCCTGCCTGGGGGCCACTCTCCTTGGAAGGAAGTTTTTCCTGAAGTTAAGCTCTTTCTGGCCTCTGAGACATGTCAACCTGGCTACTGGACCCTTCCCTCTAGGGACAAACAGAAGGAGACATCCCTCCTCCATATGCCCTTCAAGCCCTAGAAGATGGCACTCTGGTTTCCACTGCCTCCCCTGCCCCCTCACTAAGTTTTTTCCAGGCTGACTCTCCTCCTCTGGATAGCTCCCTCCCCAGCTTATTAATGTCATTTTTAAAGGTGCCCAGAAATACTCTGGAAGAGGTCTGACGGAGGCAGAGTATGGTGGGACCATCATCTCTCTCATGCTGTGTATCACATACAACCTCAGATAACATTAGCTCCCTTGGTTGGTAATGTTGCAGTGTCAATGTGTGATGATCTTGTGGTCTGCTAAGATTCTCAGATCTTTTTCATATGAATGCTTATCTGTTCATTTCTTCTATCTTGCATTCATGAAATCAATTCACCCAGAGGTAAGGCTTTTCCTTCTTATTAAATGTTACTGAGATCAACACATGACTTGATCATCCTAAGTCAAAGTATTCTGGAATAGGAACTAATGTCATTCTTTCAAGGGATAAAACTGTATACCTTAGTAATACCACCCATTCCCCCAAGTCAGAAAATCAGTAGACAAGCAATTACTGCTTTCCTGAAGAACTAAATTTGCCTACTAACCAGTGACATCACCCATTCCTCCAAGGCCTGGATCTGTCCCCATGACCAGTATGGCAAATGATCCGAGGGGACTAGGATATCGCCTCCTTCCACAAGGACCAAATGTGACATCAACTCACCCATAAGTGTTCATCTGCCTAATGACCAGGGACGTCACACACTCCTTCAGGGAATGGTGATGAGTGTTGTCACCTCCTTAGAGGGCCCCGTGAAAGACTGCAGCAGAGTCCCAGAATCACAGAGTGGAAGAAACGCCAGAAGTCACAAAATGGTATTTGTATCCAACTTCTTGTCATGTGTTCCACCATCGGTACCATGACTTGATCATTTCCACCCTCCACCTAGGTTCAATACCCCACCCACTGCTTACCAGCCTGCATTCATTCTATTGACATAGCTGAGTGGGAATTGTCATGCCAGTCATAGGGGGCAAGACTACCAGAAGAAGGCTGTCCTTTGGCCAGGGACATACTGCTCCCTTAAATATCTCCCCAGCAAAGAATTTGCAGTCCCTGCAAATCAGCACAGTACATAGATACATTTGTATTCATTTTGTATACAAAATATACATCAAGTGATTAGCTCATAGCATAATCAGAGATAATCATTGCAACTACACAGTAAACTGGCAGGGACCTGTGACATATTGTCCACTTTAGAAACGAGTGCACCACACTTACAGTTCACACAGAAGCATTATGCAAAGCAAATAAAATCACCTACAGTGCATGCCTCACTCATCTAGACCAAATGAATAGGACACAAGCCAGAGCACACATGGGACCTTAAGGTTTTCCAAATGCTTTATGGAAGGAAGGGCATTCTCCTCCCCACCAGGACCCATATGGTCATGGAGAGCCCAGAATGTAAAACAGATAATCAGGCATTTTCCCACAATCCCCAAGAGTCCTTCACTTCAAAGGATTATGGGTAGCTTACATTAGCCAGGCAGCATCTTTCAATTGGTCTGCAATAATGTCCTGGCTCAGAGTTACCTCAGTCACCTCCCAGTCTTGGAAGCTATGAAAAGGGCCACATAAGCTAACTCAGGAGGGAGTGAACAAGCCTTTTTTTTAAAAAAAAACAAAACAAAACAAAACCTACTCTGTTGCAGCCACTGTGCTAAGTGGTTTATCAAATTCGATTGGAAGGTACATGGTAAGTGCTTAATAAATACCCATCATTGGTGGTCTTCATACAAAGTCTGGTCTGTATGACCATTTGCTAGCTGCATTGCAGAGGGTATTCTGGCACAGATAATGAGAAACTGGATGACCTTGGGATCCTTTCCAAGTCTAGAATTCTGTTTTTATTTTTTTGTTTTTAAGGGGGGAGGCAGGGCAATTGGGGTTAAGCGACTTGCCCAAGGTCACACAGCTAGTTAAGTGTCAAGTGTCCAAGGCTAGATTTGAACTCAGATCCTCCTGACTCCAGGGCCCATGCTCTATTCACTGTGCCACCTAGCTGCCTCAAATTCTGTCATTCTTAATGCAGCCAAAAAGCCCACAGTATTTTTTCTGCCTTCTTGCATAATTGACTCATAGAATTTTTAGTCATTAATCACAGATTTGGGGGACGGGGTGCTTTTACAGGAGTGTTCTCCTCTCTAGTAACACCTGCTTCACATTCACAGAGACTAAAAGGAAGATTTCAGAATTCATCAAGCAAGTGCTCCTCCTAGGGGTAGATAAGATACTCACAATACAATTTGTGTAAGCTACCAGATGGACCTCCAAACTCAGACTTCACCAGCTTCCAAGTCCCTTTCTGTGGGACAACATTTACTGAAAGGAACCAGAGCGAACAGGTCATCAAAACTCACAAATGCCAGAGCTGCTGGCCCATGGCCAAGCATGGCAGCACCTACAATCAAAGTCTGCAGGGTAAAGAAAAGAAATTGTCTCACATTCATATCCCTTTATTACATGAACGTGAAAGTGAAAAACTTTTACAGAAAATTAATTCATCCAGAATAAAAAAGCAGTCAATTGGAGAAAAAAAAAACCTTTATATCAAATATGTTTGGTAAGGGTCTTATACCCAAAGTATAATGGAGATGACCAAAAATCATTCCTATATAGATATATGATCAAAGGATATTGTTTCCAAAAGAATATATATGTATGTGTGTATGTATGTATATACACATATATATATATATATGAAAGAATGATCTAAATCACTAAAAATAAGGAAAACGCACATCAAAATAACCTTAAAGTGTTGCTGCATACCTAATAAATTGGCAAGTACGATAATATAATAAAATATAGTACTAGTCAGTGTTGGGGGAGGGGATATGGCAGAGGTGGGGAACCTGTGGCCTCAAGGCCACATGTAGCCCTCTAGGTCCTCAAGTGTGACCCTTTGACTGAATCCAAACTTCACAGAACAAATCCCCTTAATGAAAAGACTTGTTCAGTAAAACTTGGACTCAGTCAAAAGGTTGCACCCAAGGACCTAGAAGGCCACATGTGGCCTCAAGGCTTCGGGTTCCCCACTCCTGTGATTTAGAAAGGTACACTAATGCATTTTTAACATCAGTGGCTGCTGGTGTTTCAGCAAAAGAGGGATAGGATGAAGGTGATCAATGATAATCCTCATCCCCCTTTCCTAACTTTTCTCCTTGGTCTCTGGAGATGTAATAAATCACAAAGTTAGAATAATTAGCTTTTTTAACTAGAGCAATATTATGGACTATGAGGTCTGTATAGTTCCTCTGCTCCTTGAGGGAGTTTATAGTAAGTGAAAAATTAGTAGTATGACAATCAGAGACCCCAGTCCAATAAATTACTAACATTTAGTCACAGGTTTAGTTCTCTGCCCTAATTTAAACATTTATACATGGGAGCCTATCTGTAGCAATATTGTATTAAATTCTTAGTTCTCTTTCAAGAATTTGCTTTTTGACATTTAAAAAGCATTGGAATTTTTGTTTTAGCCACTGTTCTACAGAAATGTCTATTTTGCCATAAAGGATGACCCAATGTAATTTTCTTAAGATTGGTCCTTCAGTAATGCTTTCAATCTTGATATTTCTGGGTTCAAGCCTTCAGTCAGTAAATTATTGTTGTTGTTGTTGAATTATGTCTGACAATTCACAACCCATTTGGGTTTTCTTGGCAGAGACATTGGAGTGGTTTGCCATTTCCTTCTGCAGTTCATTTTATAGATGAGAAAACTGAGGCAAACAGGGTAAAGTGACTTGCCCAGGGTCACACAGGGAGTACATGTTTGAGGCTGATTTTGAACTCAGGAAGATGAATCTTTCTGAATTCAGGCCCAGCATTATATACACTGCAACACCTAGCTGCACAGTCAGTAAATTAATAAACATTTATAAAGCTCGTACTTTGTGCCAGGCACTGTGCTAAGTGCTGGAGATATAAAAAGAAGACAGTTCCTGCCCTCCTTAGCTCACCATCTAACAGGAAAGAAGACCTTCACCCTTAAGTGGCCCTATTGCCCTTAATACTCAATCCGGATTGGAGCTCGTGTGACTGGATAGCTGAAAGCTTTCCATTTTGCCAGTCCTGCTGTTTTGGGTAGCTTGTTTACTCGTTTCTGGACTTGAGTTTTCCATTAAAATTTTTTTTTCTTTTTGGAGGGCAATTGAGGGTTAAGTGACTTGCCCAAAGTCACACGGCTAGTGTGTCAAGTATCTGAGGCTGTATTTGAACTCTGGTCCTCCTGACTCCAGGGCCGCTGCTCTATTCACTGCGCCACCTAGCCGCCCCTCCATTCAATTTTAAAAAAAGACTTCGCTGGACTCACAGTTTGAATTTGAATGCTGTTTGCCTTTGTGAGAGTAAGTAGCAAGGGAAAATATTTTTGAAGAAAATGTTTTTTCTCAGTTTTTTTTTTAAAGAAAAGATTTGGAATTCACCTTTCTATAAGCACGGTTGTGAAGACTCATCTTTTGTGGCTTTTCACATATTTTGATCGTTTTGTCTCAGGAAAGGCAATGCGCATTTATTAAACACCTATGTGCCAAGTGACACATTACCAAAGACAGGCAAAAACTTCTCTGCACTCCCAATGGGTGGCATAAATAAGAAAATGGCTAGGCACGTGCAAAGTCAATGGAAGCCATTCAGGCAGGAAAACTCTCATCTACCTTTCTTGCCTTTCTCCCTGCTGACCTCTCATCTTGCTTCTCCAACTGCCTTTTAGACATCTAGACCAGGATGTCCCATAGAAATCATAAACTTAGTATGTCCACAACTAAACTTTCCCCCTGAGCCCTCCCCACATTCCCTGTTACTGGAGAGGGCACCACCATCGCCCACTCCTCAGGCGCACAGCCTAGGAGTCATTCTGGTTTCCACGTTGTCTCCCTCAATAGATGGTAAGCTTCTTAAAGGCAAGGACTGGATTTGACCTTTTTTTGTATCTCCAGTGCTTAATATGGTTCCTGGCACCCAGTAGGTGCTCCTTAGATGTTTATTGAATTGAACTGAATCGTAATATACCCATTTATAACCTGTGGCTCAATTGCCATTCACATGAGATTGTTCTCAATCACCGAGATTGATCCCTTAATCCTTGGAACCCGCTTTCATGAGTTAGTGAGACCTGGAGAGAAGAGAAACCCTAGGCTTCTGGCTTCCAGGTTTGAGTGAGAAGACATATTGTTCCAGACTCTCTTCATGTCCTTAGAGAAAGGGAGGAAAAGACTTAGGAAGAAGGCATGTAAAGGTGCTTGCACCCTACCCCTGGCTGACCACACCAGAGACGTTGGAAGTATTTTCCTTTGGGTGAGGTCTGAGACTCCCTCTCTCTTTCTTAGTTGGACTGAGATCGTCTTGCTCCCAGTTAGAGCAGTCATTCTCCCTTCTGTATTAACTGGTATATGTTATGTGTGTCCATGTGTGCACATGTGTATATATGTACATGCATAACATATATAAACACATATGTGTGTATGTATACATATGCATAGACACTCATATATGTATAAATGTATTCTCCCGTATATATGTTCTCTGATTTATTTTGCTATTGACTTGGGTAAATGGGTTCATTTTCTATTTGCTTCCATATGTTCATACATATGTCCATACATAGGTGTATATGGGGTGTTCAGAAAGGACTAGCGCCTCTTGTGTGAGGGCTTGCGGAGCTCTTCCCATGGCCGATCCTCCGCCCCTCACGACACTCTCACCAGTGGCTCCAAGAAGCCGTCACACCCTGGTAAAACCTCTCATCAGACGGGCTAAACCAGGTTAAGGGACCTCAAACCTGTTGGTGACTTAGCTTGTGAAGAATGGCAGGCCGACAAGAACAGTTTGTTCAAATAGCCTCAAAGGTGGGGGACGCAGCACTGAGAGCTTGGTCAGACCTCAGAGACATTGAGGTCGTCCACTGCATGCCCGCCATGGCCAGTCATGCTGACTTCTGTCCTGCCACAGACTGTGACTACTCTGGGAGAGAGAGTGACTGCACCACTAACACCCAGTTCACGCACAGTCAGAACATCCCTCCATGATGCTGCTGGTCCTCTCCAAAAAGCAGGATAAAAACAAACAACATGTGTTCATTGCTGATCTGGCATCTGGCGGGAGCTCAGGGTACCCCTTTCCCCACTGAAGAGCCGCAATCAGGAGGGAAGTTTTAACCCAAAAATGATTTCCCTTCAACTAATATTTAAGGGAGAAGATAGATAACATCCTAGCCTGTTACACCTTTTCTTCAAGGAAAGCGAAGCAGTCAGCCTTTGTTTGGCTCCAACCTCTCATGGGCAAAGACCAGAATCTCCCTTGGGACAGCATAAGGGAGGGGAGGATTTCCAAGGCCTGGATATCTACCAATATCTTTTCTTGCCTCTGTGGGAGCCATATCTAGGCAGATCTATGTGTGCACACATAATCTACCGGGGTGACAGTCATTCAACATTCCAGCAGACATCCCCACACATCAATTAGCTGGCACACAGGGGCCAGCTGGCCCACAGCACTCATTTAGTAAAGGCTTCCTTGCTTATTTGATTAACCAGGTGTGGGAAACATGTAGCCTCAAAGGAACACATGGACCTCTAGATCCTTAAGTGCAACCCTGAGGATTCAAAGGGCTGCACTTGAGGACCTAGAGGGCCACCCACATGTAGCCTCGAGACTGCCTGGATTACTAAATGAAAAGCAAAATGCAAGGTAACTTCAGGAGATGGAGGAAAGGCCTAGCTGGAAAAGGGAGGTAACCCTTGAATGGAACTTTGGAGGGAGCTAGGGATTGTCAGACCCAGATACAGATAAGGAACCTGGGGTAGAGGTTGTGACTTGTTCCCATCACACAGCTAGTAAATGTTCAAAGCAGAATTTGAACTCAGATTTTCCCCACTCCAAGACCAGCTGCCTCTTTCACTGAGTTACAGAATCAATCAAGTATATAAACTAGATCTGAACAATTTCTGCACCTCGGTTGAATCAAACAATCAAGCTAAAATGTGAATGGAAAATAAGAAGGGAAATGAATCAGAGAAAGATGTGTCTTGGGATTGGTTGAGTTAGACACACCTCTGGGCCTAAGTATATCAGAAGGGAAGGTGTTGCCCCAGAGTATTGCACTTCCACTACTGAAAATGCATCCAACCAGGAGCTGAAGGATGACAAACCCGCTGGCTAGGGGAAGACAACTTCAGCGAGCACAGATAGAATGCAAGCTTCAAGACTCCCCACAGGGGAGCTGGAATTCTGGGCCCAGGAGAGCAACACAGATCTCTAAGGAGCTTCATAAAGACTCCAGGAATGGGGTGCAGGGATTTCCACCCGATCAGGAGTTGTAAGTTATCCCTTTAAATTTTCCTTGGACATCTGTTTGTATCCCATACTTCCTAGGGGATGTTTTCTTTACAAACTATTTTTACATTTTCTTTGTAGATACCCACCCCTCTTAAAAAGCCAACTCTGGCTGGCTGATATTGGAAAACATGCCAGAAGTGGGTTTGTGAGCTACAGTCTTAGAAATCCTTCCCGCCAAAGGGAGCGGGAGCTTTGCAATGCTACAACAGGATCTTTAGATCTGGACCTTCAGAATAGGAAGGGACTTGAGGCCATCAGTCCAATCTCCTGATCTTACAAAGAAGAAAACTGAGGTACAGAGGGTGAAGCTAGTTATTTTCTGAGTCAGTATTTGAACCTGGCTCTTCCTGACTCCAACTGCAGCACTATGTCCACTATGCCATGCTGCCAAAGGTCTGGACACAGGAGACAGAATGGCTTGTGTGAAGGACAGCAAGTTGACTGGAGCCATGATTTGAAGGGTTTTAAAGAGTTTGTGTCTTATCCTAGAAGCAATAGAGACCCTCTCGAGGTCCTGCAGCTGACAGCTGCATGATGGAGAAAATACTGGAGGTACTGTTTCCTGAGGTTCCAGCAAAGCTTTTGAAAAAAATCACCAATGGATTAGTGAGAGATGTGGCTTTGGATCCACTGGATGCCTGATCCAAAAGGGAGGCATCAATGACTCATCAACGTCTTGAAATGAAGTCCCCCGGTGAAGGGGGGAATCTAGGCTTAGCCCTGGAGCGTAGGCAGAGTTGGCTGTGAAGCGTATTTGCAAAAGACTTTCCTCTTAGGGGGAGTTGACTCTAGTTTCCTTGTCTGCTGTAGGGCTCGGTTGGCTGGAGGTGGAGAGAAGGGAAGAGCTGGCTTTCTGGCTGCCAGCTAGGAGACGGTAGAGATGTGGTTCCAGATTCCCTTCAGGGCCCTGAACATGAGGAGCCAGTGTCTCAGTCGTGACCCACTTACTATGCCAAAGGTGTTGAATCATTCCCCTCTGGGGCGATCTGGACTGAAATATCTAGCTCATTCACTCTGTGAGTTGTTTACTATATTCTCCTCTGTATACCCGCTAGGTGGTGCCATAGTGCGTACAGCCACTGGCCAGAGTCAGGAAGGTTCACTGGCCAGAGTCAGGAAGGTTTGTCCCTTCTGAGTTCAAACCTGGCCTCAGACACTTACTAGCTATGTGAACCTGGGCAAGTCACTTCACCCTGTTTGCCTCAGTTTCGTCACCTGCAAAATGAGCTGGAGAAGGAAATGACCAACTACTCTGGTGTCTTTGCCAAGAAAACCCCAAAAAGGGTCATGAAGAGTTGGATAAGACTGAAAAATGACTAAAAAAGTTCCTTCTCTGATTTGTTTGCTATTGATTGGATAAATGGGCTTATATGCTAATTGCAATGTGTGTTTATTGTGGAACAGGTATTTGGTGCAGTCTGATCGCATTATCCCCTACTCAATCAACTCCACTGACTTTCCTGTAGTCCTCAAGAACAATACCTCTCTCAAATGCTCCCCCTTCTCTCCTCTGACACTGGCATCACTCCAGCTGCAGACCTAGCTAGGAAGTGTCTGCGGTCATATTTGAACTGGGGTCTTCCTGACTCCAAGCCAGCATTCACTCTGTGTACTCTGGCTGCCTCCAGGTCTGGGATAGACTCTGGGAAACAGGTGATGAGATGGAGAGGCCCGTGGAGCCCCCAAATCTAATTCATGCTTCTTCTCACATTCACCCTTTCCCATGCCTTCCCTATTTCCTTTCAGTCACCCAGGCCCCAAAGCCTCCTCACCATCTCCCAAACCTCCCTCTCTATCTCCCATCAGGTGCCCATCTCCACCCTGGCACAGGCCCTCATCACCCAGCACAGAACTGGCTGACTGTGGTTGTCTCCCAACTAGCCTCTGTCCCTTCAGTCTCTTCCCTCCTTTCCCTGTCCCCTCCCCACAGTCATGAGGCAGAATTTCCTCAAGCCCAGGTCCCTTCACTGTGTCCCTTCCCTGGTTGGGGTTTCCCTGTTCTTTCTAGGAAAAAGCAAACTTCTCCATTTAACTTATGTATTTTTTTAGCCCCCAGCTCCAATGGATCACACTCCCTGCTGTTCCTTGTGCATGATCCATTCTAGGGATCCTGGCCTGCTCCTTGTTACCTCCCTGTGACACCCCTCTCTCAACTTCATGCTTTTATGCAGGCTAATGTTCTCCCTTCTTCTTCAAACTCCTAACTCCAAAGCTCATTTCCTGGGCCACACAACCACATCCTGCAATCATTAGTATTTCCCCCAGCCCACTCCTGCCCCAGGAATCACTTTGAGTTTATTTTGCATTTGTTTCTCTGTAGACATGTTGTTTTATCTGGTAGAATGTAAACTCCTTGAAGATGTGGGAAAGTTGGAACACCAATTCATTGTTGGTGGAGCTGTGAGCTGATCTAGCCATTCTGGAGGGCAATTTGGAACTATGCCCAAAGGGCTATAAAAATGTGCATAACCTTTAACCCAGAAATACTGCTGTGCCCCAAAGAGATCATAAAAACGGGAGAAGGACTAACATGTTGTAAGGGTTATGGGATTTAAAGATCTTCCATGCCCCATTGGACTTGCTGACGTAGCAGGAAGGGGCGGAGCAAGAGGAAGTGGAAGCCAAGCTAGAGTTCCTGCGGTGGCTAGCAGTGGCGGTGACGGCGGCAGCAGCAGCAGTGGCAGCGGCAGCGCGAAGCCCTTTTTGAGTCAGCCAGAATTTCTGCTAAGGACTCCTGCTGAGGACTGCCGGGGGCCGGAGCTGCTGGGAGCGCGCTTCCGGGACGCTGGGTGGTTGCTGTGAGTGGGGGGAGGAGGACCTTTGCCTGAGGTAGCCTGTTCTGTTTTAAAGGCTTGAGAATGTGGGTGCTTTCTACTTTATTTACCTGTGCCAATGTCATAACTACTCTGATGGCTTTCACTTTCTGGTTTTGGGACTCAGTCTTTTGGTGTTTAAATAAATTTTCTAGCTTATTCCCCCATATGGCAAGCATGATGTATTTTGTGATGGATAATTATGTCAGCATATCTGTAATTTCCATAGGCATTGTGAATATGGCATTGCTGATACATATGTACAAAAAATATTTATAGCAGCTCTTTTTGTGGTAGCCAAGAACTGGAAATTGAGGGGATACCCATCACTTGGAGAATGGCTGAACAAGTTGTGGTTTGTGAATGTAATGAAATACTATTGTACAATAAGAAATGGTGAACAGGTGGACTTTAGAAAATCCTGGAAAGATCTATATGAACTGATGCTGAATGTAGTGAGCAGAACCAAGAGAATATTGTACACAGCAACATTGTGTGACAATTGACTATGGTAGATTTAGCTCCTCTCAACAATGCAAGGACCTAAAACATTTCCAAAGGCCTCATGATGGAAAGTGCCACCCATATCCAGAGAAAGAACTATGGAGTCTGAATGCAGAGAAAAGCAGACTATTTTCTTCTTTTGTTTTGTTTTTCTTTCTCAAGGTTTCTCCCATTCTTTATAATTTTTCTGTGCAACATGACTAATGTGAAAAAGTATTTAATAGGAATGTATATGTAGTGTCTATATCACGTTACATGGCATCTTGGGGGGGGGAAGGGAGAGAAAATGTTAAATTTGTGGAAGTGAATGTTGAAAACTAAAAATAAATAAATTGGGGGGGGGGGGAGAGAATGTAAACTCCTTGAGACCAGGGACTGCTTCTTTTCTGTCTTTGTATTGTCAGTACCTGGCCCATAAGTAAGTGCTTAATGACTGATAAAATTAACTGAATTAAGGTTATAGAGATGGGGAAACCGAGGGTCAGAGAGGTTGTCACAAACATAGTGAGCTGGGCCTTGTCCCTTAGGGTTGGGGGGGTGCCCCGGGGTCCTGGCTGAGCACTCACCTCTAACTACATTTACAGGTGAGGCCAGTGACCCAGGATGTTGAAAACTACCTATTTGGTCAACAGGCATATGCAGGTTGATAAGGACCACAATGCCAGCATCCTGGATGCATTGTGCCCTGGCATGTGGGAAGGAAAGGCAATGATGCTGCCTGAGGCTGAGGCCCAGGGCAAATAACTGGTCCCCCACAGCCTCCATGAAGTCATGGAAGTGAAGAGCCATATCTGTGGAGCCAGCAGTGAGGAGGCGAGGGGAACCCCTAGGTCCCTGCCCACAGTCACAGAGGTGATGGGTCATATATGTGTATCTGGGCAGACCTAGGGAGAAAGGGAGGAGCAGACAGAAAGAGAAGCAAAGACAGAGAGAGTCTGAGCCCAAGACCTAGTCTGGGGAGGCAACCAAAAGAGCCTCATCAGAGCCCAAAGGAATGACCAGTGAACAGGGTGTAAAGGATGAAGTTTGGGGTCCTTGCAGGATCTCCCGGGAGGTTGTTTGGGGAAACAATCCTTGTTAATCTTTACAACAGTCCTATGGGGTGAGTGATGCAGGCAGGCATCAATACCCCCATTTTACAAAGGGGGAAACTGAGACAGAGTTGAATTGACTGCTTGTTATCCCCTGGCCAGTAGATGGAGAAGCCAGGTCTCCTGAGTTCCTCTGTCCAGTGCCCCTCCCTCTTGTCCAGCTGTCCTCACCCTCATTGTCACCAAATGGCAGAGACCATCAGTTGCACCTTGAAGCAGGTAACCCCAGATGAAAAAGCAAAGCAGGACTACTGAGGGAAACATCATGGAGAAATATAAAACCTGGGGATCAGGAGACATTCATCAGGCACCAGCAGTTAGGGTGACAGATAGGAGGCAGTTTAGGGGCCAAGGAAGCATGGCTTTCCAGGTCAAGGGTCAGTGGGATCAAAGGTCAGCAGGGTTCAATGTTTGCAGGACCACTAGGCACCAGCCACCTACCTTCCCTATAGACTTGTTGCCCTGGATCAAGAACAGTACAATGAAGAACCATGCCAGGAAAAGGCAGTTAGAGAGGCTCAAAACCAGTCCCCCTACCCTCACTGATACTCCAGGGCCTTACGGTACCAGAAATAGGTTGTGGGGTGTTGTCCAGGAGCACTCAGGATCTGGTGCACCCCCAATAGGAGCAAGAGAGCTCAGGGAGGGGGTGGGGTCAGTATGTGCTCCTTCCTGACCGCCCATCCCTACCCCTAGCACTAGTGTTCCCCTCCCTGACCTGGCACCCCTCACAGTCAGCCTCCCTAGCCCTCACCAGGCAGGAACAGTGGCCCCAGGGCAGTGTGGACCAGAATGATTGGCTGAAGCAAAGGATAATCCAGGCAATGATATTGTAGTGAGAGCCACCATAGAGCTCACCTGGGGAGGAGTGACCAGGCTGAGCAGAGCTGGACTCCTGTGAGGCTCCCCATAGTCCAATTCCCCTCTTGTACAGAGCAGAGCATGGCCTCTGCAGGCAGCTGGCTAAGCCCACCTCCCTGCCTCCTAGCCAGGGGTGGAGGACCAGCCAGACCCCCACAAAGTTCAGGTGCTGCCTCCAGGCCATCTCTATAAATAACAGGGAAATCCCCATGATAAACAGCAGGAAAATGTACAGGAAGAGAGATATGTCTGGTAAACAGGAAGAAGAGGAGGGTTCAGGAAGCCAAGCATGGCCTGCTGCCAGGGAGCCAGCCCAGGCAAACCTTCCCTCTGCCCTGGCCCTGGCCCCAAGGAGCCAGGGCCCCTGTCCTACTGAACCCCCCCACCCTCCATGGCCCAGAAATTGGCACCCCAGCTCACTGGTAGCACAAACAGTGACACCTCCAGACAGTGGCCCCACAGAGACACCCACTTGGCCATGATTGTATCAAATCTCATTCTCCTCCAGACTGGCCGATCACCTACAGCTTCCATTTCCTCCTCCTGAATCTCCATTCTATAGATTGGTGAGGACCAGTCAGCAGCCTCACCCAGCCCAAATAGGCACAGTCTCACAGAGTAGAGCCCAACCCCCTCACTTTTCGGATGAGGAAACTGAGGTCCAAAGAAGACCACAGACTAGCCTAAGACCACAGAGTTAGAGCCAAGAAGAGAACCCAGGACTTCAGATGGCAGATTCCCCTCACTTTCCATTATAATCCTTCCTCACACTCCAGAGTTTCCTGTTTCTTACCAAACGTCTAGAACCAAGCTCTCCCAAGTAGGAGTCACTCGGTGCTATCTCTCTCTGTCTCTGTCTCTGTCTCTCTCTGTCTCTGTCTCTCTCTTTCTCTCTCTCTGTCGCTCTCTCTGTCTCTCTCTCTCTCTGTCTCTCTCTGTCTCTCTCTGTCTCTCTGTCTCTCTCTCTCTCTCTCT
>NW_027186389.1:1240357-1243091 GCF_028583685.1 Petaurus breviceps papuanus
TTTATACACACACACACACACACACACACACACACACACACACACACACACACACACACACCTCTTGGTGTGGAATGCAGACCCAGAAACTAGGAGCTTTCCCCAGATGACAGAACCTGGCCGTACTCCTCCCAAGCACGTATACACACCTAAAATCAATCCCACCAAAACAAGAATTTCTCCAAAGCTCAGAAAACCAAACTTAGAACCCAAGATGCTGCCCTGTACATGCAAAACCTTGCAACTAAAAAAGTTCCCTGGACCCGGAATCTAGGGGGCATACTCTCTTCCCCCCCACCCCCCGCCCCCGACACACGCAGGAGAACTCATATCTAGAACTCAGGGGCTGCCTCAGTACACCTAAAGCCTAGATACAGAACCCAGGAGCCTCTCTTCGGCTCAGAACTTGGGAAGCATTCCCCAAACCCATAACTTGATTTCTCTCACGAGTAGAGCTGATGGAGGTAACGTTACTTTCTCGGAGCAGAGAGCGGAGCGCAGAGGCTTCCAGGGGAGGGACCTCTACAAGCCTGACCCCGCCCCCTCCAAGCACAAGCCAATCAGACTCCAAGCACAAGCCTTCCCAGACAGGTGGGAGGAGGGGAAGCCGGGCGCCACCCCATGCCTGGCTAGCCGCTCCGCCGACAAGTCTCTAACTTGAGCGGATGGTCACCCAGCCCGGCCACTGTCCATCCAACCCTGAGCGGAGGCTTCTTCCGAGGTGAGCGGCCCTTACTTTATAGCCGGGGGCGGGGGGAGCACTTGAGGGGCTCTTGTCCCACCTTTCCCCGAACTTCAGAGTTCAGGTATCCCACACACACAAACGCACACCTGATCTCGCATACCCATGAGTCCTGGAACCGAGGAGCTTAAGGCTGAAGCCCAACTTTGTCCTTGTCACTCCCACTTTTTGTCTGGCATCCTCGGTCCACCTTGAGCTTGCTCTCTTGGCGCGCCCAACACATGAGCTCAGGCTCCCCCCGCCGGAAATGTATCTCTAAGTGCTTAAGAAATAAACCCCTTCCCTCTTTCTCTTTGTCCCTGGCGTCTGAGTCTTCCGCCTCTCCCAACACTCTCCAGGATCTCAAGCCCGTTATTCGTTACCGGGCGAATCCGCGGCTCCCTCCATTGCTGTCCCCGCGCACTGCGACACGAGGTCCTTGTCCCAGAGTACCATCCCATCTCCATCCTTCACCAACCCCCCGAGCGCCACCAGAGCTCTGGTGTTCCCCTTCTCGTATGGCTGCCCTTCCCCCCACTTCCTCAGGCGTCGCCTGTGACCCAGGAGGAAGCCACTGTACTTCCTGGGGGCGGGGGTGGGGAGAGTTGAGGGAGTTTACGGGTACTGTGTCCCTAGGGATCCCGCCAAACCCCAGGTGTAAGTAAGGGGCAGACTCCGGGAAAGACCCATCTAGATAGAAACGGGAGGCTCGGCCCAGAGGCTGACATGGACAAAGGGAGATAGGGCTGGGGGAGACAGAGAAACAGGGAGAGAGAGAGGTGTACAGGGAGAGGCCGGGACAGAAAGAAAAGGGACTCTGAGATAGGGAGAAGCCCCGAGATGGGGACAGATCCTGAGATGTGGCCTCGCTTTCTCCCTAGACAAATGAGATACTGTGATTCAGTGTTTTCTAAGGCTCTCTCTATGACATTCTAGGATCCTCTCAGTCTTTGAGAGAGACACACACTTAGGACAGCCTAAGTGACCCTGAGCCACACAGAGCATCACATCACTGAGGTCATCTGGTCTCTGTGAGGTAGAGCCTGGTCTGACTTGGGCTAGGCTAAGGAGACCTGGATGAAGCTAGAGAGCCAGCAGGAGCTGCCCTGAACCCAGAGTCCATCTCTGTCTGACCACCACATCCCCAGAGCCATGAAGATATGGGAGAAGGCCCCCCAGGCATCAGACACAGCAGTAACCAGAGAGCCAGAGGGAGCAGGGGACCCCCATAGCTCTGAAGAGACCAGTGCTCCTCAGAGATCTGAGGAAATCAGGACCCCAGAGGGATCTGAGACCAGGGCTCAAGGAGAAACTGAGACCAGAGGCCCAGAGGACAGGGAAGGGAGGGAGGGCCCAAAAGAGGCTGAGCTTAGGGACCCAGAGGGGTCTGAGGAGAGCCTTAGGGGCCCAGAGGAGAATGTAGAGACCAGAGATCCAGGGAAGAATGAGAGAATCAGGGGTCCAGAGGAGACTGAGGGGGTTAAGGGCCCCAAAGAGACTGAGATTAGGGACCCAGAGGGGTCTGAGGAGAATCCTAGGGGCCCAGAGGAGAGTGAGGGGATTGAGGGTCCCAAAGAGACTGAGATTAGGGACCCAGAGGGGTCTGAAGAGAACCCTAGGGGCCCAGAGGAGAATGCAGATACCAAAGATCCAGGGAAGAATGAGAGAATCAGGGGTCCAGAGGAGACTGAGGGGATTGAGGGTCCCAAAGAGACTGAGATTAGGGACTCAGAAGAGTCTGAGACCACCAGTGATTTAGAGAAGACTGAGAAGATCAGGGGGCTAGGGGACACTGAGGAGACCAGAGGCCCAGGGGAGACCAAGATACCAAAAGAGACTGAGGAGAGAGGTCCAGAGGAGTCTGAGGGGATGAGGAAGCCAGGGGATATTGAGGACAGTAGGGGACCAGAGCGCACTGAGATCAAGGGTCTAAGGGAAACTGAGGAGACCAGAGGCCCAGGGGTGACTTGGAGCCCAGAGAAAGATGAGAACAGGGGTCCAGAGGAGTCTGAG
>NW_027186389.1:1243101-1290110 GCF_028583685.1 Petaurus breviceps papuanus
CTTGGAGCCCAGAGAAAGATGAGAACAGGGGTCCAGAGGAGTCTGAGAAAATCAAGGTTCCAGGGGAGAACAGGGGCCCAAAGGAGACTGAGGTCAGGGGTCCAGAGGGGTATAAGGAGACCAGGACCCCAGATAAACCTAAAGACATCAGGACTTCAAGGAAGAGAAAGCTAAGAGGTTCTGTGAGATTTGAAATTGGGGGACTTGAAGAGCCAGACGGTTCTCAGGACAGGAGGGAGCCTAAGGAAACTGGGGCCCCAGAGCTGCCCAAGGAGCCCAGGGACCTAGAGGAGGTGTGTGTCTGCGTCCATATGTGGGTGCGTGAGTTTGGGCTGGGAAAGCTGGAGGAAGCAGGGACTGCAGATGCTTCCTCTTTTGGAGTCACCCTCCAATCTTGGTTGAAGACTCACCCCCCCATTAGTTTGTCTCCTCTCCCTTTTGCCTTTTTCCCTGCTATTTTATGAGGCACTGAGCTCCTTGCCCTACATCTGCTTCCCTCATTAGATTGTAAGCTCTTTGAGGGCAAGATTCCTCAAAGACTCCTTGCAACAAAGAGGCCAAACCTAAGGCTTGGGGACCATCTGATGAGAGAGACCCTGGGGAAGGCTACATGAGGGAAGCTGAGCTAGACTTGGAGGTCTGAAGAAAGCTCACAGCATGGAAGTATCATAGATTGAGAACTGGGGGTGGGGGTCTTTTAGGACAGTGAAATTGACTTGCCCAGGGTCACAACTAGTATCCAGTATCTCAGGTAGAATTTGAACCCAGGTCCTCAGGACTATAGAAGGATGGTGGCTACAGTCCTAAGGTGTCTTTCACCCATCATCTCTATTGGAAGAAGGTGTTGGTCCTAGGCCTGGAATGTGAAGGCATGGGGCAAAGCAGGGAAAAACTAGAACACAGGAAGAGACTCTTCTTGTAGTGGCTGGAGTGTGGAGGGGGGGGGGGAGGGAGTCATGGCACTTAAGTTTAAAAAAGGGAGGTCAGAAAGACTGCAAGGTGGGATCAGGAGAGAAAACTGTCCTGGAGGCAAAGGGGAGCCATGGGAGGTCTTGGAGCAGAGCAGGGCATTAGGAAGATGAGGGCAGTGAGTAGAAATTAAATGCTCTGGGAGAGCCTGGAAGCATGGAAACCTGGAAATCCAAAACAATTTCATTGTCTCACTCAGGAGTAGATACAGGGGCTCTTCCCCAGTTCCCTCAGCTGTGAGTCCCTCCTCCCTCTGCCAAAAAAAAAAAGTATCATTTTGTGTGTTGTGTGCCCCTGTAATTTTGTTTTTGCTGAATTGTTTCCATCGTTTCTGACTCTCCACGACCCTATTTTTGGGGTTTTCTTGGCAAAGACACTGAAATGGTTTGCCATGTCCTTCTCCAGTTCATTTGACAGATGAAGAAACTAAAGCAAAGTTAGAGTGATTTGCCTAGGTTCATACAGTGTCTGATCTCAGGTTCTTCTGACTCCAGGTCTGACATTCTGTCTACTGTGCCCCCTAGCTGCCCTGTGTGCCCCTAATAGAATGAAAATTCCAACCAGGCAGAGACATACTATGGTTTTCTGTTTGTTTTTGTCTGTAATCCTTGCACCTAGCTCAGCTTCTGGTACACAGTTGGCTTTTAAATAAGTGCTTTTTTGATTGAATGGTTCAGTAGAGAATCTGTGAAGGTTAGAACCCCATGGGGAAAGGTAGTGGACAGGAGAAAAAGTGGGTGGGCAGAAAGATGTAATGGTTTCATTTTCTAGCTCTTTTTTAGTTGCATACTCACTTTGTTGATAAATTCTTTCTCTTTCGTTTTGCTGAGTGAAATTCGGGTATAAAACTGATAAGATTTGGAGCCCATTCGAGTGTCAGGGATGGGGGTGGGGAGGAGGAGGCATGGATCACTCCAAGGTCAGGAGCCTGAGTGGTTAGAAAGATTCTGGTACCCTTGGCTAAAATTGGGAAGTGGGGAGGGGTAGCTTGGGGACACCACCTAAAGCCTTCAGGCTGGGAAGCTTGAGGTCTTGATTTCTGTATTTCTCATGATGTCTGGGTCTCTGCATTTCCTGGGTCCTCTGTCTCTAAACCCCCAGGTTAAGGCCATGGCGCAGAAGGGCTGTCTCAGCCTCACCAAATATTTCCTCTTTGTCTTCAACATCTTCTTCTTCGTGAGTTATCCCACCTAAGCCCCTGGTCCCAGCTCCATCCCTCCCACAACCCTCCTTAATCCATCTCTGGTGCCCCACTCAACCCTCCCTGCCCCCTCAGGTGCTGGGCAGCCTTGTATTCTGCTTTGGCCTCTGGATTCTCATTGACAAGAACAGCTTTGCCTCTTATCTGGGTAAGGGATTCTCTAACTCAACCCCTGACTATGACCCCTGACCCAGGGATACCTTCCTCTGGGCCCTAGAAGGCAGCTGTGGTGGTATGAATTGGAAGGACTTTCTGAATCCTGGCTCTGACACCAGCTTCCTGTCTGACCCCCCCCTTTCTGAGCCTTCCTTTCCCCATTTATCAAAAGAGGGAGGTTGATCCAAGGATCCCTAAAGTTCCTTCCATAAGCCAAAAGCTCCCTCTTCCCACCCCGGGCATCTTCTTTACTGCCCCCTTCCCACCCTTCTGTGGGTGTTTTGCAGGCCTCTCCTTTGTACCACTGAAGGTATGGTCCTATGCCCTGGCCATCTCTGGGATCCTCACGGGCTTCCTGTCCCTCCTTGGCTTCCTTGGAGCCCTCAAGGAGATCCGGTGCCTCCTTGGTCTTGTGAGTAGTTCTTAAATACTCCCTGGCACCCCTAGAGCCTGGAAATGCCCCCCGAAAGTCCTCTGAGACCCTCCCCAAAATGCCCCTTCAGGTCTCCTCAGGGACCTTCCAACCTTCAGCGCAGCTCCAAGGGCTACCCGGTCCACTCCCAGCCCCCTGCCCCTGCCACCGCGATGGAGGGCCTAACTCTGCCCGTTTCCTCAGTACTTCAGTTTTCTGCTGCTCCTGTTTACTACCCAGATCACAATAGGAGTCCTCATCTACACCCAGCATGGCCTTGTGAGTGAGACCTGTCTGCTTGCCATTCGGAAGCAAAAAACCAGAGTGGGAGGGAGGCGAAGTCTGAGCCCCAGAGGGAGAAAAGCCGGCAGGGGAAAAAAGGAAAGGGAATAGAAACAGAAAGAAAGGGAGACTTATGAGAAGGGGCAGAGATGACTGAAAGAGGAACGCGGGAGGGACAGAAAGGAGCGGAGCGGAGGGAGAGACACAGTCCAGAGACAGTGAGGAGGCCGCTACGGAGACCGACAGAGAAGGGGGAAACAAGGCGAGTTGGGAGTAGCAAAGAAGAGGAAAGGGAAGGAGGGAGAAAAAAGAATACTAGGGGGTAAAGGCAGGGAAAGGAGCAGATCGGGAAACTTGTTGAGGGGCTGGACTAGGGAGGCAGGGTGAGGAACAGAGTGAGACTGAGGCGGGGAGAAGGGAGAAAGAAACCGAGATCCAGCCGAGGGTGAGCCCAGATGGGGAAAGCCCAGCTTGGGAAAGCAGGGAAGACATTATACGTCTTCCTCCCACCCCTTTTCTGGCCCAGCTGGAGCGGAAGGTGAAGGACATAGTGCTGGATGTGATCGAGAATTATCACAAGTACCCGGATGCTTACAGCACCGCGGAGAACTGGGATTTTGTGCAGTTCCAGGTGGGAGCCCCAGACCCGGACCTCTGGTCCCTGCCCAGCCCCTGCCACCATATCACACACCTCCAAATTCGCGTTTCCCTGTGACCCTGAGAGATCCTCCGTGCGCCTCTGGTCCTTGCGTTGGGACCCTGGCCCCGAGTCTCCTGCGGGGAGCCCATGACTAAATTCTACCTCCCTGTGACCCCGGCCGGTCTGTCTCCAGCTTCGCTGCTGCGGCTGGACCTCCCCCCAGGACTGGCTGCTGGCGTCCTCCCTGAGGCCCAATGGCTCGGTCCCCAGCGGCAGCGGAAGAACCTCTACTGCCTCCCCGACACCGAGCAGCGACTTCGTGCCCTCTCCCCAGACGTCTGAACCGGTTCTACGTGTGCCCTGCTCCTGCCAGAACACTTCGGTGATAACGTCCACACCCCAGAGCCCTGCGGGTGCCCGTAGAGCCAGCCAACCTGCAGCCGGGACTGGGACTCGGGCCACCGTGGTTTCTGCCCCGGCGATCCCCATGGTCCTGCCAGGTCCAGGCAGCCCCGGGACCCCTGCCCGACTGCGCTTGGGCGAACTGTGTTCGATGCCCGCAGATGGTGGAGTCTATCAGGAGGTGGGGGCTCTGGGAGGTCCCGAGGAGGCAGACTGGCGGGTGGGCAGCTAGGACGGGTGGGATACCCAGGGAGCGCGGAGTTAAGCCGAGCCTCCGTGACTCCCTTGCCCCGCCCCCGCAGGGCTGCTCTCGGAGCGTCATCACCTGGCTGCACAACAACCTCATCTCCATCGTGGGCGTCAGCCTGGGCCTAGGGCTGCTCGAGGTGAGGACCCCGTCCTAGGGCTGGGTACCCTCTTCCCCTGCCTCTCCTGAGACTGGAGCTCCCCGCTCCCCTTGCCCCTCCCGAGCCTGGAGCTCCCCGATCCCTGCCCTTCTCCAAGAGGTGCCGAAGCCAAATCACCTTTCTTGGGTCGGGAGGACCTTTTCACCGTGTCCTCTTCTCCCATCTCTTGAAAATTCGATTCTTTACGAAAGCCTCCCCGCTCCGTCACAGATCTGCCGTGATTGTTCGCTCCCCGTGAGGGTGGGAAACACCAGCCACTCCCCTGATTGGCTGTGGGATGGAAAGCGCATCTTTTCCCTCTCCGTTGAGCGAGAAGCCGGCCCTTGGCAATTTAGGCTGAGGCAGGTCGAGAACACCCATTTTATCTTAGTTGAGGTATTCCCCGATTGTCCAAAGATGGGGATCCAGGGGAGATCCTATCTCAGTTACCTGCTGCCAATGAACCCCAACCCCGATCGCGGTGAGGAATGGAAAGGTCCCCTCCCCAGCCCTACTACTGTAGGAGTGGACTGAGCTGCGATTGGTCTACGTAGGAGCGGACCCATCCCCAAGCCTTTTCCCAGAGTCCTTCCCCGTTGAGCTCAACAGAAGTCGAACTTAGCTAATGGCGATGGACGGGAGTAGGCGATGATGGGGGGGCCGGCAGTGCAGAAAGAGGCCCTACCGGGATTGCTCGGGGTGGTAGCGAGCCTAGGAGTGAACAGGAAGATGGCCCTTCTCCCTGTGCCAAGATGTGCTCGGGCACAGCCCAGACTGGACGAGCAGGCCCAGGGCCTAGCTGACGCGCGTGTCCCATTGCAGGTGGCCGCGGTGGGGCTGACGCTGGTGCTGCTGCCCCACACCCGGGCCTGGGGCTCCCGGTACCAGGGGCTCGCGGGCGAGTCATCTTCGTCACGGGGGGGCGGGAACTGTGGTTCAGGGACGTCTTGGTCCAGCTGGGGCATGGCATGCAGGTGCACTTCCTGGGGGGCCCAGGCGCCTAGTCGCTTGCCCGCCATGGTGGAGCGCTGGCTGCCGCGTCAGCGTCAGGCCTCGAGGCCGTCGACCATCTGGTCCACCTGCCGGCTAGAGCCCCAGAGCTGCGAATAAAGGACCAGCTCAGCCCCAGAACCGGCGATCCCCTGCTTCTGTACTCGCCTGCCCTGCCTCTGACCTCTCCCCGTGCGTCTCTGCCCCTATCCTCGAGCCCTCACCCCGAAGCCACCCTTGTCCTTAGCCCATGCCAGCTCCACCTCTGACCCACACGTGTTTCCTTCCTCTCTCCCTAGCTCGGGGTCATGTCGCTCTCGATGTTCCTCTGCAGGAACCTGGATCACATCTACAGCCAGGTCTCGAGATACTCTTAGGCAACCCCCTCCCCCCCCACCCCACCCTACCTGAGACCCCGAGTACTGCCCCCAGGACCCTCTCATCTTTCTCGCATCAGCCACGTCCATTCTCCCATACCGCTCTCCTCCAGGGGACCCTGGAGTTCTGCCCCGAGGCTTCCTCTTCTCCCAGCTCCCTTTCATCCGCGGGGACCCTGGCACCTTATTCCTTAATATCCCTCTCCCTTCTTGGGCAAGTCAGGTCTTTTCCTGGAGCACCTTAGGGGGCTCCCTAGGCACCCAGCAATATTCTGTCCCCACCCTATCTCTTCCCAAGGATCCTTCAGCATCCAGTCTTGGAGTCCCTCACCCCCCAATATTCCATCGCCAGCAGGGTCGGGAGGTGGTAACTAACGGTGTCTTACTTTAAAGGTTCCACCTGTGGGTCCCATTCTTTTGTGCCCCCTCCCTGTCTCATTCCACCGGGAACCTTCATGTCTGAGCCACAGAACCCGATTCTCCACCATCTCCATTAGCATCCTAGCCCCCTCTACTACTACAACGTCCTTTCCTCCAGTTTACTTTTCCTTCCCCAGGGATTTTAGTGTCTACCATAGCCCCCTTATCTTCCTGCTCTGGACTACTGTGTTCTCTTTTTCCTGGGGACATTAACATTCTGTCTCCCAGTCTTTTTTTTCCTCCTGGGGAACCTAGCATCTTATTCTCCAATCTTTTCTCTTCCTCTGTGGAATCCTAGCTTCCTATTCTCTAGCTCCCTTTCTCCCTGTCTCCTCCCTTTATTGTGTCCTGTCTCCCATTGATCTTTTTCTACACTCAGGGATCTCTTTATTCTGTCTCTCCCCACCCCAGGGACACCATCGCTTTGTCCTTCAGTACCTTTTAACCTCCTGCTGCTCCCAACATTTTGTCACAGTCTAATTTCTTTCCTTCTTATCCAGTCTCCTTTTCAATTCCCTTTCTGTCCAATAAACCCTGACCTCTGGGTAAGAAATAAAAATCATTTAATTTGCTGGTAAAATCGATTCTGTGGAGGAAGGTACTAATTAGTTCCTGGCTGTCCCTAGAAGGTCATTGACCTTTCTTCCCTTACCAAGACAGTGCTTCTCAACTCAAGCCACCAACCCAATGGAAGGCCAGGGAGCGGAAGGTAGCAGCCTGGGGTTATTTGTGGGTTAAAGACCTTGACGGACTGGAGCACTGGACAAAACCTGGTCCGATGAAATGTGATAAAAATAAATGTAGTCTTATACTTTGGTTAAAAAAAATCAGCGTCAGAAAGATGAAATTTGAGGTGACCTAAGCAGTAGTTAGTTTGAAAAAATCTGATTTTAAGAAGACTGTCACTCCAAGTGAAGAAGATACCACTAAAGACAGTTATCATGGTGGGGAGGTATAAGTATATGGCAAGAGAAAGCTCATAGGTTTTGTCTGATTGGAAATTTACACATTAGAAACCATCTTTTCCAAGAAAAAGTACCTCCCACATCTTCATTACACCTCAGGAGAGGAGAGGGACGATTCCCCATGGGCCAGCAGCACCCAGGTTGCTAGAGAAGTCTGGGAATAGAACTAGAGATAAGATAACCTGATCTAAGGCATTTTGAATGATTATAGTAAGGGCAGGGGATGGGGTTGGACAGTTTGACTCCAGACACAGAGTGAATCCTTCACCAATCGATATTTCTAAGGAAGGAAAGATAGTGCCTTTCTCCACTCCCCAAATTACCCTGTATCTAGCTTGTTCATATATATATATATATATATTGTCTCCTCTGCTAGGATGTAAGCACCTTGATAGAGGGACCATTTATGTTTTTTATCCCCAATGCCTAGCACCTAGGATGACATTAATAAACATTTGTTGGATATAGATTGATTGAAAATCTATAAATGCAGTAATGTGAAGGAAGGTGTTCAGATTCTGTATTCCAGAAACTCTCCACTCATAAGAGATACACAGAACAAAGAAGGAACAAAAAAGGGTATAGCCAGTAAATGTAAGCAGAAAATTCAGAATAGACTAGAAATAACAAGGCAAAAGAAAGCGCCTTGGAAAAAGGGTACTGCAGAAGAATGGTGCATATGGAACCCTGACTTCAAGCTTTCAACTTTTGCATAAGACTCTCTTCATTGGTTAAGAGAATGATGGTGTGTAGCAGCAAGCACCCCACCATCCCCAGGGTGACTGCCAACACAGGTTCTTAGATCTACTTTGCTAAAGGAAAGCAACTCAAAATTGGTTAACAAGCTTACTTTAATCAGTCAAATATATATCATTTACCTAGTTTAGGGGAAAAAGGTCAGCACCCTGAACTTCAGAGTATACAGACAGAATTATCAAGACAGAGAAACAGATGAAGTAGACATGTTTCCAAACTGTCCAATCATTACATCCATACCAAATCAACATCTGGGTTTTTCAAATCGGGGGGTTTCTCAACAATGGCTTCCCAGATCTGTTCATCTGATTAAATCACAGAACACTTCTCAAAGTGAGCCCCAAAACAAAGCCTCAAAGCAGGGTTTATATAGCCTTCTCCTGGCTCAGAGAATATAACAACCTTCTGGACCCACTGCCCAATCAAAAAGTATCTACTTAAAAACAAGCCTTCCACCCCAGGCTGCAGGTGCACTTTAGCCTAGGGGCAGGGAAGATCTTAAAAATTTACATTCCCATTACATGGTGCAACACGGGGAACCTCCCAGAGTTGGGGCAGTAGCTTGGGAGCAGAGATACATTCTTCTTCCTTCCTGCTTCAAGAAAGGACATACCTCTTAGGAGAATCTCAGGAGCTAGAAAAGACTTTGGGAAGGGTTCCATACAGAACAAACATGGCTCCTAGATTGTGATTCCTTAGAGACTTTGGGGAATTTCCCCATGGACGAACTAAGTAACTCTATGTGATAGTAATGGCATTTAAAGATTCCCCTGTATTGGCTTGGTTTTCAAACTGATTGTGTTAAAACCCAGAGCTTGTTAATCCCACCTGTGGGATGGACTTGTTGATGTGAAAAGAGAGTCCTGAACTAGGAGGAGCTGGTGACGTAGATTTGGAGAGACAAGAGAGAGGCAGAAGAACTTTTTGGAAGCCGCACTTCGTGGAGGCAGAGAGAGACTGAGAGAATTGCTGGGGGCCACTTTGAATTGCCCTGGACTTTTGAGACCTGCCCCCTGAGCTGCCAAGGACTGAGGAGACATGGCTGTTTTGCTGGTACTTTGTCTGTCTGTTTTGATGTTGTTTTGCCAGATTTGTCCACTGGTGAAAGACAGTCCTTTTGTTGAAGAAGTCCTGGAACCTGGCTGCTGGCTAAGAGATCCTGAGACTGTCCTGCAGACAGAGAGTGGATACTGTCCACTGGTGAAGGACAGTGCTGTTGTTGCAGGGGTCTGGGAACCTTTCTGTTGGTTCAGAAGCCCTGAAGAAGGATTTTCTTGTTGTATGTTTACAGAAATCCTGGGAGAGGGTTTTGCTAATGTTTTCAGGGGTCCTAGGACTGTTCTACAGACAGAGGATGAATTAATGAAGGGACTGGCAATGTATCTTGTGGCCTTGCTAAGCCTTGTCTCCCCAGGAACTAAGATTGCTGAGAACTTGCCAGGTGTCAAGATGAAGAAAAGACCTCCATTTGGGTATTAAGTGCTGTGCTTAAACTTGATGTAACTCTGGGGTAGATTCAATTGTGATCCAGGGGTGGGGAACTTTTTACCTTTTTGTGCTCTGTGATTGAACAAATGAAGGTACTTTACTTATGTTTGGAAACTAATCTCCATTTGAGAAGAGGGGCTTTGTGGTGGACTAAATGAAGGTACAGCCTAGGGGTGGAGTAGTATTTAGAACCGGGACTTTGTAATTGATTGAATGATTGGAAGGTCCTGGGGTGGGGTAATACTTGGAGATTATTTAATCACACTTAGTAAATGCTGTATTTGGAATGATGTCATGTTTTGATCTTCTCTGTTCTTGGTTTGTCACTGAATAAAACGGAGAGCAGCTATGCTGGTATTTTGAACCTTGGGAAGTTGCCTTTCCTTGGCATTACATTACACTCTATTGGTTGGAATGAGGTATCCTGTTCTCACTGAGAGACTTCGTTCACCTGGCATTTTCTTTTTTGTAAATAGTGAGAAGGGGCCACCCATACCAGGGAATAAACTTGTTAGACTTGTTCTTTTTGCAAGAAAGAATGTCAGCACATTCCTTCCTCACCCTGACTTCCTGGTGACCTTTAAGATTCCGGTACTGAATCTCGACCATCCGCCCCTGGCCCCTATAGAACTGGAGCTAAGCCACTATCTCTAAGGCTCATACTTGTCTGTCACCCAATCCCTGACCTTTGTGTTTCCCGCTCTCCTCAAGAACTGTATAAAAGAATGCCCGAGAAGACACTCGGGGTCCTCCATCTTAAGTGTATGGTTGGACCCGGGTTCGAACTCGTGAATAAATGTTTGTCTTCTTTTGTCAGTCTTGTAGTCTCTGTTCTTCCCCTGGTACCACGTTTCATACCACGTTTCAAATAGTATTTTCTTCCCCCCCCCCCCAATTATATGTAAAGATAATGTTAGCATTCATTTTTACAAGATTTTGAGTTCCAAATTTTCTTCTCTCCATCCTTCCTAAAATGGTAAGCAATTTTATATAATTTATATATGTGCAATCATCTAAAACATATTTCCATATTAGACACCATTATGAAAAAAGAAACAGACTAAAAGAAAAAGCCACAAAAAAGGAAAATAAGTGAAAAAAGTATACTTTGATCTGCCTTCAGAGTCCATCATCAATTCTTTATCTGAATGTGAATAGGATTTTCCATCATGAATCCTTTGTAATTGTCTTGGATCTTTGTGTTTCGGAGATGAACTAAGTCTTTCATAGTTGGTCATCACACAGTGTTACTGTTTCTGTGTACAATGTTTTCCTGGTTCTGCTCATATAACTTTCCATCAGTTCATACAAGTCTCTCCAGGTTTTTCTGAAATCCATCTGCTCATCATTTCTTATTGCAAAATAGTATTCACATTCATATGCCCATAACTTATTCGGTCATTCCCCAGTTGATGGGCATCCCCTCACACTTGGTATTTTCTAACCTGCTTGGACAAAAGGGTTTACTTGCTCTTCACTAATTGGGGTGGTCTTTTTATACCCAACATTTGGTGGGGATGGGTCAAATCTCAAGATATAAGCTTGGAGTACCCCTCCTTCTTTAAGGGATAACAATAAGGAAAGTAGATTGAACCTAAGGGGAAACCATTCTCCTAGGCTTTTAGAAATGTTAAGGTTGCATTGTCTAAGCATTTTTTAGTCATGCCTGGCTCTCCATCACTCCATTGTTTTTTTTTTTTTTTGCCTTTTGGAGGGCAATTGGGGTTAAGTAACTTGCCCAAGGTTACACACCTAGTATTTTTGTGTGGGTGTTAAGTGTCTCAGGCTGGAACCGAACTCGGGTCCTCCCGACTCCAAGGCTGGTGCTTTACTCACTGCACCACCTAGCTGCCCCCATTGAGGTTTTCTTGGCAAAGACATTGGAGTGGTTTGCCATTTCTTTCTCTAGCCCATTTTACAGGTGAAGAAACTGAGGCAAACAGGATGAAGTGACTTGCCCAGGGTCACACAGCTGGTAAGTGCCTGAGACTAGATTTGAATTTAGGAAAATGAGTCTTTCAGACTCCAGACCCAGAGCTCTGTGTACCGTGGGACCAGCTAGTGGTGCAGATGGATATAATTCTAGTCTGGTACCCTCTCTGAGGAGAGTTGAATGGTCAGGCCCATGGCCTTCTTTCCTTCTCTCCTCCAAGCAGGTGTGGGCAGGATTACCAAGATTCTCTCAAAGCTTCCCGCATAATTATACTTCAACAGACACATTTGGACACATATATAACCTACATGGTCAACAAATACATATGCACATACTTTCTACACAGTAAACATATCTAAAAATAAAACCACATGTATGAATGGAATGGAATACTGTTGTTCCATAAGAAATGATGAGCAGGCGGATTTCAGAAAAACCTGGAAAGACTTACATGAACTGATGCTGAGTGAAGTGAACAGAACCAGGAGAACATTGTACACAGTCACAGGAACATTGTGTGGTGACCAACTTTGTTAGACTAAGTTCTTCTCAGCAATGCAATGATCTAAGATGGGTGGGGAACCTTCAGAATTCCCTTAATAAAAGGATTTGTTCTGTAAAACTTGGACTCAGTCAAAAGGCCGAACCTGAGGACCTTGAAGGTCACAGGTTCCCCACACCTGATGTAAGACAATTCCGAAAGACTCATGATAGAAAATGTTGCCCACATCCAGAAAAAGAACTATGGAAGTGAAGTATACTATTTTCTCTCTTTTTTTATTTCATGAGGTTTTCCCCTTTCATTCTGATTCTTCTTACAACATGACTAATGTGGAAATATGTTTAATATGATTGTACATGTATAGCCTATATCAGATTACATGCAGTCTTGGGAAGGGAACTCAAATTCTTATAAAAGTGAATGTTGAAAACTAAAACTAAATAAATAAAATAAAGATAAAACCACATACTAGTACTAAAAATGAGAGGTTGGAATAAAATTTCCTATGCATCAAATGATTTTTTAAATGCCAGTATGAAAAATAAAAGCAAAGGGAAATTAAAAAGCAGAAATAAAAACTCAGAGTCAAGAAAGGTTAAAACAGGAAACTACATTATGTTTATAACTATCAGAGATAATGAAACTTTCAATACTTTCAAAATAGCCCATTCTAACTTTTAGGAAGATTATTTTTGGTTTGTTTTTTTTTTCTAATTGTTATCAAGCCTATATTTTCTTTTTATTTTGGTGGGGTTTTTTTTAGTTTTTTTGAGGCAATTGGGGGTTGAGTGATGTGCCCAGGGTCACATAGCTAGTGCCTGAAATCACATTTGAACTCTTCCTTGACTTCAGGGCTTGTGGTGTATTCACTTCAGTGACATCTAGCTGCCTCAAGACTATATTTTCCTTTTTGTAGCTTCTACCTGTTGCCTATGATTCTGCTGTCTGTGGTGGAACAGAATCCATTTAATCCCTCTTCAACATAACAGTCCTTCAAATGTCCAAACCAGAGGTGGGGAACCTGTGGCCTCAAGTCTCCTCTTCTCCAGGTTGTCTCCAATTACTTCAGCTGATCCTCAGATGACAGAGAGTCATGGCCCTTCTTCATCCTCATTTCTTTCTTCTGTACGCCCACAAGCTCATCTGTCCCAAATCAAAGTGCCCAGAACTGAACTCAATAGTGCAGATATAGTCTGATGGGGCAGGGAGCAAATGGTCTAATGCCTCCTTGTTTCTGAAATCTCTGTTCCTCTCAATGCAGCCCAAGATGACATTTGCCACATCACACACTGCATGACTTCTACTGAGCTTGTGGTCCACTAATAACCCCTGGCCCAAGCTTCTAAATCTCTCTCTCTCAGGCTGAATTTGTGAAACTCATTTGTGAACCATTGTTTGATTTTAAGTTTATCCCTGTTGATTTTCTTCTTATTGGATTCAGCCCAATGATTAATACAAGAAATAAATGAATGAAAAGGCATTCATTAAGTACTTACCATGTTCCAAACACTAGCTAAGCACCAGAGATACAAATACAGAATCAGGACAGTTCCTGCCCTCCAGAAGCTTACATGTTAATAACACCCACAGGGGAGTGGGTCAGAGAAGGGAACTTTAGCCTAGACAGTCACAGAGATGGTGAAGGGAGTCATTGAGGATCGCATTGAACCAACCTCTCTAGTAGCAAGGACAGTTTTGATTTGCTTATGGTTCTAGAGCTGGAAATCGAGGTGGGAGCACACTCGTGGTAGGAGGAAAGGAGATGACTGGGGTCTAAAGTGAAACACGGTTGGGCTGGCTATGGAGAGTAGACTATATGGTCAGAAAGGACAGCAAGAAGCTCAGGAGTTCCAGTGTGGAAAATCTTAAGTCTCAACACAAGCCTTTGGTCCAAAGGGTGCAGTGGCAAGAAGATAACCTTACAAGAGCCTTTGAATCCTGATTCTGTCACCTAATTATCTCCAGTTTACTTACTCTTCCTCCCATCTCTGTCCTCAGCCAATGTGATGAGCAGCACACTATCTCTGTGTTTATCCAAATCACCGATCATTAACATCACAGGGCCAAGCCCTTAGGCACTCCACTCTAGACCTTCTTCTTTGATGACAGAAGTCCTTGATGGTTCTTTAAACCTGACCAACCAGATGCTGAATGCATCTAATTCTATCATCTCATCCACATTACTCCATCTTCTCCTGAAGAAGAGCCTGAGCTATCTGATGCAAAACTTTGCTACAATCTAAGTAACTCATAATTACAGGATTCCCCTTCTCTACTAGTTCAGTGACTCTGTAGAGTTATCCTATTCCTGATGAAGCCACCCTAGCACTTATGAATCACTGACCTGAGCTCCACATGGCTCCTTGTTGATTCAATATCAATCCAAGCTGCATACCCTTTGGTCCAGCAATACCACTTTTAGGGCTGTATCCCAAAGAGATCATAAAAATGGGAAAAGGACCCACATGTACAAAAATATTCATAGCAGCTCTTTTGATGGTGTCTGAGAACTGGAAATCAAGGGGATGCCCATCAATTGGGGAATGATTGAACAAGTTGTGGTATATGTATGCAATGGAATACTATTGTGCTATGAGAAATTATGAACAGACAGACTTCAGAAAAACCTGGAAAGATTTATATGAACTGATGCTGAGTGAGGGGAGCAGAACCAGGAGAACATTGTACATAGTACTAGCCCTTCTCAGCAATGCAAGGACCTAAAACAATTCCAAAGAACACATGATGGAAATGCCAGTCACATCCAGAGAAAGAAGTTTGGAGTCAGAATTCAGAATGAAGCAGACTATTTTCCTCTTTTTGCTTTGTTTTGGTTTTTCCCATTTGTTGTAATTCTTCTATGCAACATGTCTAATGTCAAAATGTATTTAATAGAAATGTATGTGTAGAGTCCATATCAGATTGCAAGCTATCTTGGGGAGGGAGGGGAAGAAAATTTAAAACTTATGGAAGTGATTGTTAAAAAGTAAAAATAATAATTTTTTAAAAATTGATCCAGGCTTTTGGAAACTCGAATGGAACCTCCTTGAGGACAGGGACTGCTTTGGCCTCTCTTTCTTTCTAACTCCAGTGCTTAGCAAAGTGTCTGGATCATCACAAATACTTTAAAAGTGCTTTTTGATTTATTGACTTAAAACAGAATTTTTACCAGAAATATTGATGTTATGAAATTATCCAATAACTCTAGCCCTCGCCCCTTCCCCTTCAGTGGATGGTTATCAGTCCATACTTAATCAGTTTGACAAAATCCTGGAACTTCTCAGAGACATCTCACCTTGAAACCAATGTCTTCATGGGAGACATTGTGTGTGGGTGATATTGATTACTCTCCTTGCAAATACAATAGGTTTCTGGTGTCTCCTGATTACTTACTATTATTAACAGGATTTTACTGAGCCAGTCTCTAACCTGAGAGTGATGAAAGAGCAGGCCATAGACAAAGTACTGGTAATCAAGTAGCAGCTTAATTAATTAGTGTCATTATGAAGAACAGATTTTCAAACTGGGAATTCTCCAGATCAGAACTCCACCTTGCTGTAGCATAGGTTATGTACATAAATTACAAGTGGGAAGGGAAGGGGGAAGGTAAATTACAAACAATAGTTTCCTAGCATCTGGGTGGTTTCTCATGACAAGCACACAATACAGATGTCCTGAGGTTTTGTGGGACCAGTATAGTTTCAGGTGCTTGTAGGTTGTTACTTGGTAAGTCACAGGACCAGAGCTCTGTGACAGGAACAGGTTCTACAATCTTTGATTCACTACACTTAAGATCCACAAACACAAGGATGCAGTGATTGTTAGAGATTTGTCAAGGGCTTGACTGATGATTTCAAGCTGCATCTGAATTCCAAGCCAGAAAGGGCAAGTCTGAGAAATCTCATCTCCTAGTATATTCATTATACATATCATATCGATTATTATGAAAATCATAATCACTTCCACAGTATTAAATGACTCCTGAGTCTTGCAGGTGAGCCTTAGAATGTTATAGAAATGAATGTCTAAGTATGCACTGAAGCAGATGTGGGTCTTCTCATCCCACTAGTCTCCCGGGGAGTGGGGGGGGGAGGGGAAGGGATGGAGAGAGGGGCTTGCTGAAGGTACTAGAAATACCTGAGAGACTCAGATCAGATGATCAAGGACAAGGCTGTTCAGAGAGAGTTCAGAAGAGAAGCACTTAATAAAGAAGTGTAAGCAGAACAGTGCAAAAGGCAATGCTGACCTCAGCTGAGGTTTCTGTGCATTTTGAGACAGTCTGACTGAAGAGCTTCAGCACCCCTCCTGATAAAACGATCAGAGCACCGAGGAATGTGTCACAGTTCCAGTAAGAATGCTGGTCGAGAGAACTGTAGCCCTTCTTATCAAGGCAAAATTTCCTAATCACAGCACCTCCAGCAGACTAAAGACAGTATAATAGTACTAACAAGGCTGGCACAGGAGCAAGCTTAAGAAGAGAGAGAAAGAGTTACTGTCTCCTCTTCAGGGGAAGGCTTACTAACTAGACATTCTTAGTGGATATTGGACAAAGTGTTCGGTGACCCTGAAGATCGCTGTAACTGAAGAGAAACACTGGCACGAAATAACGAAGACAAGACTGGGGTAGAGGGAAGAAGTCCAGCAAAAAGCAGCACAACGACCATCTGCTTCCTTCAAGTCCCAGCTAAAATCTTGCCTTTCCTGATTCTCCTTAATGCTGATGCCTGCTCCGTTAAATATCTCCAATTTACAAATCTTGTTTGCACATATTTGTTTTCCTGCTGTGTCCCCATCAGACTGTGAGTTCTTTGAGAGCAGTGACTGTCTTTCACCTTTCTTTGTACCCTCAGTGCTTTAACACAATACCTGGCACATATTGACAGACTGATAGCAATGAAATTTGTGCCAGGATCATAAATTGCTCCATGTGACCTAATCACATATCCCCCTTCATGAGGGTGCCCTGGCCACATTTGCCTATATGTAGCTGCCCTATACCTCATTTCTTGCTAGAGCTACTCATACCTCTAAATGGGTTGTTATATGTAGAAGAGGAAGCTGGAGATTGATTGGCTCCCTTGGGAAATAGTTTGCCATCACTGAGGGGTCTTCAAGCCTAGGCTACATGTCAGGTGTATTGTAAAAATCTGTTCAAGTTCAACTCAAGGCCTCTGAGGTCCCTTCCAGACCTGAGATTTTGAAAAGGAATAAAGGATGTAGCATTGTACCTACTTTGGGGAATTCAGTACCTGTCAACTCACAGTAAACATTTATTAAATTCCTACTGTGTACAAGGCGCTATGGACAAAGGGGACTAGGACCTGGGCCTGGGATTTTCTTGGTATGGGGAACCTCCAGGTGAGAAGAGGGCCAATCCAGGTCAGAACCTCCCCTGCAAGTTAGAGTCTTGAAGAGTTGTCCCTTGAGAAGTAAATGACTTGCCCAGGGTCACACAGCCAGGATGCGCCAGAGATTAGGTTTGAGAATTTCAGTCTTCCTGACTTTGGCTCTCTACCTACTCCAAGCCGGCTCTCAATTAAACACCAGCTCATTTGAGGACCAGGAAAGAATTAACAGCTAGGGAGTGGAGGGGAACGAGAAAAAGCCTTCGGGAGGGGCTCTCCGGCACTCCAGCAGTCTCTGTGATGTCTCTAGACCTCTTGTGACCTCAGCTCAGTCGGGGGTGGGGGCAGCGCCCCCTCAGCACACGGTCAGCAATCGTCAGAACCTGAGCACCTAGCCAGGTCTGAGAGAGCAAGGGCCTGGGGGACAGGCCGACTGGGTCCTTGAGAAAGCCGAGTGAGCCAGTGACAGGGTACGGAGACAGGAGCGGAGTTCCTCAAAGAGGGCCTGGCTGAGGGGGCCCTAACTGGTAGACACAATACTTGGGTCTCTGAAGGGGCTTCTGTGGAATGGGACGTCTGAATCCTTGAGAGCAAGAACTGGTGGCCGGGGAGCCTGGGTCCTGGAGGGCGGTGGGACAGAATGAGGTGGTGCCCGGGTCTTTGAGGATCTGAACTGGGATGCTTGTGGGATGGCACGAGGAAGGGCTACGCCTGGATCTAGGAGGAAGCAGGAGAGCCTAGATTCTGGAGAGCCTGGGAGGCTGGTTCTGGGAGGCCTGGACGTTAAAGTTCCGGACCCCTTGTCCTGGCCTGCTCCGACCCAGTCGGATTACACCGTTTTTAGGACCCTTCCCGCAGAACCCTGGCGGGGCTTAGGGCCCAGACGCTAGGGGCACGGCTCGTGGGCCTACGCGCGAGATCACTTCCAAGTGGGATTCCCCGCAGCTGGAGAGTGGAGTGGCCCGAGCCGCAGAGGGGGCGTGACGAGGCACGGGACCGGGCGGTTTGCGGGGGGCGTGACAGTTCTCCCGGTTGGCAGTCTGCCTCTGTGGGGAGTCTCACAGTTGAAGACCCAAGTGCCAGGGGCCCGGGAGGGACACCTGGTGGGGAAGGAAGAGGAGTCTCTCCTGGGGCGGGGCGGGGCCCTGTCTGCGGAGGCGGAGCTTCCGACATCCGCCCCTCTCCCACACTCAGGCCCCGCCCCACCATGTGGCCTCAGCCCCTGCTACCGCTGCTCCTGCTCTGGGCAGCTACCCCCGAGGACCAAGCTGCACCCATCTCCGTCCCTGAGCATGCCCACGGGCACAATCACGCCCCTGGGGGTCCCAGAAATTCTGAGGGTCCGGAGCTGGGGCCAATGGGCCTGCTGGGCATCCACAGCCTCCTCCGAAGCCTCAACCGTCTCCTCTTTCGGGTGAGCAGAAGGAAGGCTGAGGGGTGTGGAGGAGTGAGCCAGGGAGGCGGACAGAGCCTGGCCTGGGGAAGAGACAAGCAACAGACACTGGCGAAATGTTTCCTCGGGGCTGTGCCAGAGGGTCCGAGCGATAGAACCCTAGGGCAAGATGGCAGACGGGCTCACAAGGGGACAGAAGGATGGGCGAGCATAAGGACAAAGGCCTAGATCGATGGGGGCGGTGGACAAAATTGTAAGGCAGGGATGAGGGAAAGAGGAGGGAGGCTGACAGATGGGGAGCGGCAAAAGGATGGGGGAAGGCAAAGATGACTCAACCGTGGAGCAGACCGTAAAAGACAGGAAGGTAAGGAAGAGGACCAAAGGAAACTGGGGACTGGGGCGGGGGGGAGTATTCAGAGAGAAGGAGAGACAGGAAGATGAGGACAAAGATGGAGGACAGAGAAACTGAGGCTTAGGCAGAGAGGACAGGGGGAAAGATTGGCTAGGGAAGCTGGAGAAAGGGACAGAAGCAGAGAGAGGATGGGAGGGGCTCATGAGAGGGAGACTGAGGGGCTGGAGGAGGGGTTAACTCGGTTCCACTGATTTCCCCACGGTCCTTTCTGGATTTTCCTCCACCTGCCCCTGGCTTCCTATCTTCCTCTTTTCTTGGCTGGGGCTCCCCCAGGAGGATCTGCTTCGGGGTATGGACAGCCTCATGACACCTTCGGTGGATTTTAGGAGCCTCCCCCCCAATTACCACAATGAGGACCAGAAACACCACCACTTGGGTAACAGCACTGTCTACAGCCACCACCAGATAGACAAGGTCAGCCTCTGTCCCCCTTCTCAGCCTCCCAACTCCCTGCCTGGCTATGGCTAGTCAGCCAACCATCTCTGCTCCTTCACGCTCTGGCCCAATACCTCTTAGACTCTGGCTCTGGTCCATACTCAACACTGGTAACAGCTGAGAAAGAAATTTGGTGTTGGGCAGAAAAGGCACTGGTAAAGGGAATGGGTTTCCTTCTCTGCTTGCCCCGTTCCCCTCTACCCCCGTACTATACACATATACACACAGGTGACTGATAATCGAACTGGAGATGTGATGATTTCGGAGAAGGTGGTGGCTGCAATTGAGCCTTCAGAACAGAATGTGGAGGATAATTGGAAGGTCAGAGATGCTTCTGTTGCCCAGTAAATTTCAGTGTTGGACCCTTGTGACTTCCAAGGAGAAAGGATGGGAGAGGAGAAACGCTCTGTCTTCGAGGATGAGGGAGCAAGACTGAGAAACAAGTTTATGCTGCTCTCTCTTTTGTCCATGCCTCTGGCTCCCCAGTAATCGGGGGTGGGACTGAAAGAAGTGAAGTAGGAGGGGAAAGGGTCAACAGACCTCTTCCTATGGAAAGGGGAAGTGAGATTAAGACCAGACCTGCAGATGTACCTCTCTCTTCCCTCCCTTGCAAATGCATGGCCCCAGCTGGAAGGCCTGGGAGCAGAAAGTGGAGGTGGCAGAGGCAGAAATAGGAAAGAGGAAGTTAGGGTTGGCCACCAGAGGTAGTGAATTCATCATCCCAGGAAGTCTTCAAGCAAAGGCTCAATGTCCGTTTTCAAGATGATGGGGGGGGGCGGGGAAAGGGGGCTTCCTCAATTAGAGAAGTCCTTTTCAGCTCAGAGACTTTGTGGTTCTATGATCCCAGGCGGCTGAAGATGAGGAGAATGAACCAATCCACACTCTCCCCAGCAGCGGACTGAGCAGCTCCCATATGGAAACCCAGCCCAGAGTGTCTTTCTGGATTGTCAGGCTGCCGCATCGGATGGCCCGGGCTGAGAGCCAGGCTGGGAGCCGCTGGCTCAGCGAGAAGCGTCACCGGCTTCAGGCTATCCGGGATGGGCTTCGGGAGGGAGCCCGAGAGGAAGCCCCTTTGCACCTCCACCCTGTGCCTCGAAGGGCCCATTTTCTTTATCTGCTAAGGCCCCCCCGGCAGCTTTAGGCTTAGGGGTTGGCAAAGAGGCAGGCTGAGGGCAGTAGCTAAGATGAGAGGTGAGGATGCCTGCATCAGCCCCTCAGTCCCCTTGGAAATAAAAGTTCTATCTTTAGTGAAAATGGTATCAAGGCTATGGTCTCCAGCCATTCTCTGTCATAGCAAAGTCCTGTCTCTTTCAGCTGTGTCTCTTCTCTCCCGGTCCTTCACTGCATCATCAAGTAGAGAAAGTTCTTGGACAGGAATCAATAGACTTGGGTTTGCTTTTGACTCCAGTGCCTTAGGTTAGTTTCGATTGGCAGTTTCCTCGTTGGTAAAATTAACCTAAGGAGATGAAAGTTTTCAGCTGGCCAGAAGCTACAGAAAAGCCAGGTGTAGGATCTGGGACACTCCCTGGCACTCTCCAGAAAACAAACACAAAATGATCATCCACTGACTTGGGTACTTTTTTTGCAAAGCAAATATTAGTTAAAAATAAAATACTTAAGCAAATGCAAGTAGGACACAGTCTCCCACAACTTACTACACCAGCGTAGAAAGAGAAGAGGTAAGACCAGGGCACATGAAAGGAATGTGTTATTAGGGAACATAATGAAAAAGCACATGACCCAGAACCCTTGAGGCCAGGGCCATTCTCAACTAGTGACTTGGCAGGGCCTATGTCTTAGCATAAACACTTTCTGTGCTAGGTACCTCCTTCAGTTGTATGGTTGTATTTCAGCTCTCATGAGGCAACTGCTGGCCCTCTTATGTTCAATGCAGTTGTTAGAAAGCCTCTCCTTGACAGGGGCAGGCTGAGCTTTTTTGGTATATAGCCCAGAGCTGAAGGCTTTAAATCACCATACCTAGCTAAGGACAACCAAATAAAAAGCCAGTCAGAGTGGCACCTTTCTGAGATCCTCTCCTTTATAATGCTTGTGTCTGGTGTTAATGTGAAGTTGTCTTAGACTCAGGGCTAGAAAATTCCTCCTAACTCAAAAGTAAAAAGAAGGTAAAGTAATTTGCTTTCCACCCTCCTGAGCCAATAATGCATCTCTCTCCTGGGTAGCACAAAACTTCACTTGCCCTACCTAACTTACAAGGGTATTGGAGGAAGTGTTTTGCAAATCTCATCATGCTTTAGAAATATGAGTTATCTCCAGTCCCACTTCCTGCCCATTATAATCATGCCTAGTCATCTCATTTGTGGCACTATAGAAATATAATCGTCAGAGGATCTCCATACCCTTGGTTGCCTGCTGTCATGTCCCCAGGACAGCCAGACCTCTAGGCCTTGTGAAACACTTTTGCCCCTTCACAGAAGAGTTGGTGTACCATAAGAAGAGTGTTTTACCTGCTGGCATGAAAGGGTGTGGCTTGGAACAGTTGTTTGGGGTGCTATAACTGGGACCTGAGGATGCTCAAAGCTAGCTTCCCAAGTTCCCACTTGTGTGGGTGCAAAAAGTACCTAGCAGTCTCATCCTCCCAGCCTCTTCTAATGCTTTCTGATTGGACTACTATGTAGGGATATTCCAATAATAACTCATACATTTCTTGACTCATGCCCCATCCAAACGGATCAACTCCAGCATGGCTGGGAAGAATTCACTCATTCAACATACTGGTTAAAATACACTTATTCTGCAATGAAAACAAATGTAGAGCTTAATAGTAAGCTCTGAAGAGATTTAGCACACCATCTCTTAGTAAATGTGAATTTCCAATTCCTCCTCCCCCCACCAACCCTATTGTTGATTATTTCTCTTCACGTTTTCTTTTTTTAAAGCAATTGGGGTTAAGTAACTTGCTCAAGGTTACCCGGCCAGTTATTTCTGGGTGTGGTGCTAAGTATCTGAGCCCTGATTCGATCCCCAGGTCATCCCGACACTGGAGCCGGTGCTCTTACTCGCTGTGCTACCTGGCCGCCCCTCAAAGAACATTTCTTATTTTGGAAAACAGGAGCAAAATCTAGAGAGATGAGTCCTTAACATTTTCAGGGTAGGGGGATAAGCCTCTGACCTAAATATGGCAGGAGGAAGGGGGAATTATGTCCCCACACTCCAGCTTGCCTGCTTTCTTCCCTTGTAGAAATTGTGTCCAGCTCCTAGGTACCCCCTAGGCCCTTTTGGTGCTCAGCTCGGTTTCCCAACAGACCTTTTGATGCTAATTTTTAATGCTTTTTGAGGCTGATGCTGGCAGCAGCCCCTCAGCCCCCCAGCTCCCTTCACCAAATCTTGTATGGCCAGTGAGGCCAGAAGGCTGAGGGAAGATGGAGCTGCTCCTTGTTTCTATGAGCTTTCCCCATGTTTGGAGACCCCAGAGGAGTGCCCAGAGTGCATGGGGCAGGTTATGTGGGCAATCTTTGTTGAGCTGTTGAAACAAAGACTGGGAAAACTCCAATTTTTCCTAAAGGCAGAGTCCCTGGAAATCAGAGACCCCCTGGGGGCCAGGGAGCTATTTCAGCTGTTTGTTAAATGGGTCATGGTGGGAGTTTGGGGAAACGTTGCATGGTGAATGGTGCTGGGCTGGGCCGTGAAAAAGGAGCTGGGCAACCCCTGAGTTTTCCAAGGGCTGTAGGAAACTGGGTAGGCAAGATTGGGGGTGGGGGTCCCCCCTGAATAGGCAAGAGTAGGGGTGTGGTTCCCCATGGGAAAGAGTGGGGGGTGGGGACCCCATGCAAGAGAGGGGGTGGGGGTCCCTTCCCCTCCTCCCCCCCCCCCCCCGCCAGTCCCTGAGGGAGGGGGGGGGGGAATTTCCGGGGGGGGGCGGGGCTAAGCTTTGCAGTCAAGTCTCCTCTTAAATTCCCTGAGGCGCTCTAAAGAAAGCCTGGAAAGGCTTAAGTCCAAGAAAGATGGGGACCCTGGCTGAGGGAGGGGGAAGAGGCAGGGCCGGGGAAAGGGACGGCCCCAAGGGCCCAAGCGAAATCCTTTCCCCGCCTCCTCCGGGCTGGACTGGAGAGGGAGGAGGAGGGTGTTTGCGCAGGCGCCAGCCTTGGCCACCACGCATGCGCATGGTGTGCTAACCGTTGCTTAGCACGCTAATTCTGCGCCTGCGTTCTGCCTTGGGGGGAGGGGGGAAGCCCGAGGCGTGAAGCGCAATGAACGCAGAGCGCATGCGCAGCCAAGACTGCCGCTGCTTCGACGCCCAGTTTACTGATTCTGGCGGGAAAGGCGCCGGCTCCTAGCTTCCGGCCAGTTGTCGAAGCCCAAGCGAGGCGGCAGGGTGAGGGGCGAGCGCCTCTCCGTGTGTCAGAGAGAGGGGGAGCCGGGGCCCCTAAGAGGGCCAGGAAGAGAGGGGGCCCCCAAACCCTGTGAGAGAGGGGGGCCCCAGCGTGTGAGAAAGGGACCCTGAGCCTGTGAGAGAGGGGGGCCCCAAACCCTGTAAGAGAGGGGCCCCCAAACCCTTTAAGAGAGGGGGACCCTGAGCCTGTGAGGGGGGCCCCAAACCCTGTGAGAGAGGGGCCCCCAAACCCCGTGAGAGAGGGGGGCCCTGAGCCTGTGAAAGAGGGGGCCCCCAAACCCTTTAAGAGACGGGGGTTCTGAGCCTGTGGGGGGGGTCAAAGCATGTAAGAGAGTGGACCCCCAAACCCTATGAGAAAGGGGGTCCAAATAGTGTTGGTGATATCCCTCAGCCTGTTAAGAGACCCCCCAAATCTGGTCAGAGAGGCCCCACATGTCAGACTTTGTCAAAAATGCCCCAGAATGCTGCTGGGAACCTCAAGGATTTTTATGGATAGCCCCCCCACAGAGCAGGGTGTGAGGGCCTCTGGACCCGGAGGAAGCTGCTGTCCCCCCCCAGCCCCTTAAAGAAAGGCCCTGGGCCCCCAGTCCAGTGGGTGGAAGGCCTGGGGCCCTTTGGGCTCCAGCCCAACCCCCCCCCCCATGGCTCTGGATAATGATCTGGGCCTGAGGATCGAGGGGCCATAATTACAGGGGAGTGGCTGGGCTGGGCGGGCGCTCCTCTCTTCTTACTGGCCCCTTCCCTTCTCCAGAAGCTCCCAAGCCGGCTCCATGGACGTCGTGCACAGCCCCGCCAGCCTAACTCCGGAAAGTGGGTATCTCTCGTGGCCCTCCTGAGCGGGGCTGGGGCCTCTGGACCCCTGGGACCTGGCCCAGAGGGGACATGCCCACCAGGTGGTGGCAGGCTGCTGACTAGCTCAGCGAGGCCTGAGGTGGGGTGTGGGGTGGGCCCTGGGGTGCAGGGAAGGAAGGAAGCCATCCCCAAAGAAGAGGAAGCAGGGTGGGCTAGGTGGCCCTGCCTCTTTTGAGCCCTCCTACCTCTGGCCCATACCTTATTTTAGCTGAACCCTAGTTTCCTTCTCAGCCAAATGGAGCATGTTTACTCTTAGGTGAGCAAGTCACCCTCTCTGGGCCTCAGTTTCCTGGCATGTAACTTAAGGAGCGACCTCCAATGAGTCTCAGGAGGAAGTCCTCAGGGGATGAATTTGGGGAGTGAGCCAAGACAAGGGATTTTGTGGGACTCAGATGCTGACCAGGTCCTGTGTGGAGTCAGAGTGAACCCATGGTTCCCAGCTCCACCCTCCCTGACCCCCAGCTCCACCCTGTAGCCCTTTGGGCAGCATCCTAGAGGATGGGCTCAAAGGTGGAAGGACCGGGATCTGTGGTCATTGCTGGTGCAGAGGCCATGGGGTCAAGGAGGTTGGGGCACCTGTAACCAAAGCAGGGCTTCTAAAAATGACCCAGGAGAGCAGCCTGCGGCCCATTCTAACTAGGGAAGGCTTAAGAGTGTTGTCAGGGGCTGGGGCCTGGCCTGGCCTCAGTTTCCCCACATGTAGAGGTGAATGTCCACTTTTATCGCCTCCCTGGCTCACCTTGCAGAAGTCTCTTGGAAACAAAACCTCTGTGAGAGTTAGAAGGCCTGGGCTCTAAGTCCTAGTTCTCTCCACTTCCTGGCTGTGTGACCTTGCCACTTAACCTCTCAGGTTAACCTCAGTTAACCCCAGGAAGATCTCCACTTTCTCTGTAAAAGGGTTAGTTGTAGACTATTCTCAATGCCGGTGGCCTGTCTTCTTTTCAGCGCTCACACTGACTCTCGAAGACCAGGGACTTTGCCTAGGTGTAAGCAGCCCTGGGCCTGCAGAGGGCGCAAAGAGACTGATGGCCCGAGCTGGGCGGGGCAGGAGCCTCCAGAGTCCCACCACACTAGCCATCCTTTCTGACCCTCCAGACTCCCAGAGTGGAGGCAGAGCTAGCAAAGACGTTCCCTGAGCTCCTCTGACAGAGCTCAGGGCAGAGTTGCTCAGGGAACGTCTTTGCTAGCTCTCTGCCTGTCGAGTGTCAGGACCAAAGCCGACCTGGGTGCTGCTGGATTGGAGAAGTAATTCTCACAAAGTGGGGCAGAAATAGTGGCAACCTTGGGGAGGGGGGAGGGGAAGTTCCTGTTGCATCTCAGAATTTGTAATAGCAGAGAAGAAAGCAAGGTATAGTCTGACACTCTAGATTTGGAGGAGCAGATCAAAACGGTGGGATATAGCATAGGGAGCCTCTCTTTGCATAAAATTCTATAGTTGGTCCAGGAGGGGTGGCAGGCTCCTAAGAATGAAATTATTAAGATACAAAGGGAAACATTTCTGATAAAAAGGAAAAGAGAGTGTCATGTAAATGGATGAAGGTCTTCAAAGAGATTTCGTAGAGATATCAGTAGAAGATGGAAGCAAAGACAGGTAGCCAAAGATGAGTATAAAATCATTCCGTACATCAGTATGAACTTTTAGAGTGAGCTGAGGCTGCAGTAAATGCTAAAGGCAGAGGAGAGGGGGTTGCTATCTAGAGGGGGAAGAGGAGGAGCAAGGAAGGAGTAAGATCGATGCTTACTGTGAATGGAATGGTGATATAGTAGGAGACAGGTGAAGGGGAGGGGGAGTGACCTAACTCTGTTTTATTCTATGAGTAAATCTGAGCAATGTGGTAGGGAAGCTTACCAGGATTTTAGCAAGCTTTAACAGTCACCCATGCTAACTGATTAGATGAAGAGATGTGGGCTAGATGCCAGGCTATGGTCTGGCAAGGTATTTTCAGAACAGGTTGTACAGCTACACCCAAAGAACAGGCATGAGTTATTCTAGATTAACCTAGGAAGAGGTCTCTGGTGAAGTACCCCAGGAATTTATGCTGGTTACCATTTTTAATGACTAAAGACATAAATGATGGTATCAAATTTGCAGATGGCCCAAAGTTGGGAAGGACAGCAAGCACAAGGATGAAAATCAATAAGCGTTTATTCGGTGCTTACTGTGTACTAGGCAGTCTGCTAAGTGCTTTGGATACAAAAATAAAAATGAAAGGTACCGTCCTCAAGGAACTTACACTCTGGGATCATATAAATATATACAAATCAATACTACAGCAGATGATGAGGGGTTAGGAAAAGTTTCATATAGCAGGTATTACTTGAGCTGAGTTTTGAAAGAAATGGAATTTTTTCATTCTTTTAAAATATTTTTTGGAGGCAATCAGGGTTAAGTGACTTGCCCAGGGTCACACAGCTAGCAAGTATCTGAGGCCTGATTGAAATTCAGGTCCTCCTGCCTTCGAGGGCTTTTGCACCACCCAGCTGCTCCAGGAAATGGGATTTTAAGAGGTAAAAGTGAGGAAGGTGCCAGGTCAAAGGCACCGAGACTTGAAATGGAATGTTGTATGTGAGGAACCCTAAGAAGGCTAGTTTGTCTGGACCTCAGAATTCCAGAAGGGGAATAATATATAACAGGGTTGGGAAAGCAGACTAAAGTTGGGTTGTGGAGGCCTTTAAAAGCAAAATAAAGAATTTCTACGGACTAGCCGTCTTCTGAACTGAGTTGGCCCTTCCAGCTCCCTGATTCTGTGATCCTGTGGTAGTTGATCCTAAAGACAATAAAAAGCCATTGGAATTTGTTGAGGAGAGGAGAGACCTGCACATTGGGAAGATCTCTTCAGCAGCTGTGTGGGACATAAATTGAAGAGGAAGAGGCTTGAAATTGGGAGACCAGTTAGGAGGCTAGTATGATAGGTCTTGGCAAGACAGGATGAGGGCAGGGGCTGTGTGAGCGAAGAAAGGGACAGACAGGAAAATGCTGTGAAGGTTGGTTGTGAATTTATTGGTTGATTGGATATGTGAGAGGGAGGAGGAGTGAAGAGGCGAGGACTGCAGGGCTGTGCACCGGGTGACTAGAAGGACCGTGTTGTCTTCAATAAAAACAGGGAAGAAGAGTGGCTTTGGGGGCAGATGATGAGTTCTGTTCTGGACGCATTGAATCTCTGGTGCCTCCCAGACACTCAGCACAGCAGAAGACGTGCAATGGGAGCGGCAGTTCTCAATACATCTGCTCAGAATTAAACCCTGGAAAGCTGCTGTGGCCCCCAAGTGAGAAAGCACAGAGAAGAGAAGAGGCTCAGGGTAGGAGAGGAGCCTTGGGACACAGCCACAGGGAAGAGACTGGCTGTGAGAGCAACGTCACTGACCGCTGAGCTTCTCTCAGACGGCCTGATCCGCCCCACCACTGCCAGGGGCCAAGGCTAGGCCACAGCCACACAGTGAGCAACAGGACTGAAGCTGGAGTCTGCGTGAGGCTCTTCTGGACGCCCACCAAGGAAAGAGTCAGGTCCAGATCTAAGACTTCGTGCCAGGCAAGACGAAGCAGGGACAATGCCAAGTCTTAAATGAGTTTGGAAAGTTGGCCCAAAGAAGATCTGGGGGCTCTAGTGGGCTGCATTTTCACTAAGGGTCCACATTGTGACTACTCCAGAGTGAATAGGATCTTTGGGTGCATTGACCATGGCTCCCAGCCCTGCCACACCGTATCTCGAGCATCCAGTTCTGTTCTAAGTACCCCATTTCAGGAGCGATACTGGTAGGCTAAGAGAGACCCATCCTGTAAAGGGATGGGACTGTTTAATTCATAGAAGAGAAAACTGAAGGGCAAAAATAGCCATGTTTTATGTATTTAGAAGATTACTTAGCTTGTTCTGTGTGATCACAGAGGGTGAAACCAGGAATGGTGAGTGGAAGTTACTGAGATAGGAAAATTTTGCAGCAATTAGAACTTCGAAGATATGGAATGGGCTGCCCCTGGAAGTGGTGGGTTCCCCCTCACTAGAGGTGCAGCAGACATTGTTCTAGGCGCTAAGGGCAGAAAGACAAGAGGAGTCCTTGCCCTCTTCTAGACTGGACTCAGCAAGCTCCAGTAACTACTCTGTGACCCTGAGTGTGCACAGAGCCACCAAGAGACAAAGACCAAAGGATGGAGCCGGGAGACACAGAGTCCTAAGTAGGAGACAAAGACTGAAAAGTTTGTGTTGTGGGGGAGAAAGAAACAGGAGAGACAGATGGAGGAGAGAGCCAGGCAAGATGCAGCAACATGGACAGGATGAGCAGGAGAAGGAAGAGTCAAAGACGACAGCAAAGAGTGCGGAGACATGTGAGACAGACAGACGGAGACACCATAAAAACAAGGAACATGGCACAGATATGCGGACCAAGAAAGACAAAAGAGATTGTCAGAAAGGTGGGAAATAGCGGCAGTGAGGAGGAATGTCTGAGGCTTAGGAAGTAGCCTCTGAAGATGGGAAAGGATCAGAGCTAGGAGAAAAGAGGAAAAGATGTACACTTGAGGAGTGAGGCACAGAGATGGGTCAGAGACTCAGACAGGAAGGAGGTGACCCAGAGATGCGAGACGTGGCCACAGATCGGAAGAGAAATGAACATTGACCTATCAGAGATGAGGAAGGAGGAAAGAGACAGCTTAAACACCTGGAGATGTGCCCAAAGATAGGAGAGTCCTTGACTCTGCTCCAAGGATCCCTCTCCTTGCCTGCCTGCCTTCATTTCTGAGTTGATGTCTGAACAGAGCAGAACACTGCTGGGCGGTATAAGGAGAGGTCTCTTTCAGGGGCTGGGGTCAGACAGCCGGAGACAATTCCGCCAGGGATCAATGTAGTCTTCCCGACAGTTATTGGATTGTTCTTGGCACTTGGGGCTCTCAGCTCCTTCCAGTATCCTGTGCTCCTGACCTGCCCACCTCCCTGCCTTCCAACAGAGATTTTCAAGGGTCTTATTGGCTATGGCAAGAGGGATGATACTAGAATATTGAAGGATCTTACAAATGAACCAGATAGTCCCTTCCCCTAGTCTTTCTTCCTCTAACCCCTTCTTAAGGGATGTTATTTATCACTAGCCCCCCCCCTTTCTTCCTGTCTTCCACTGGCCCACATTTTCAGGAAAACATAGGTGTTCATGTCTGAAAGATGGCTTGGTCCAGGGGTGGGGAACCTGTGGCCTAAATGCCACATGTGGCCCTCTAGGTCCTCAAGTGCTACCCTTTGACTGAATCCAAGCTTCACAGAACAAACCCCATTCATAAAAGGATTTGTTCTGTAAAACTTGGACTTAATCAAAAGTCTGTACCCGAGGACCTGGAAAACCACATGTCACCTCGAGGGCACAGCTTCCACACCCCTGGCTTACTCTGACTTCAGGCAGGATCAGTCAGTCAAGAAACATTTTTCAAGTGTGTACTATGTCCCAGGCACTGTGCTAAGTTCTGGTGATACAAAGAAAAGGGGAAAATAGTCCCTGTTCTTCAGGAGCTCATGAAGGAGACATACACAGGACATCTTGGAGAGAGTCAATAGAGGGAAGGCCTGGAAGGAAGGAGAATCAGGAAAGGCTTCCTGTAGATGGCAGGCTTTAGCTGGGACTTAAGGAGACCTGGCAGAGATGAGGAAGGAGATTTCCAGGCTCAGGGGACAGCCAGGGGAGATGCTTGGAGTAGGGAACTGGAGGTTCCAGGGATCACTGGGTCATAGAGCACATGGAAAGGACTAAAGTCTGCAGACTGGAAGGGCAGGAGTGGCAGATTCTGAAGGGCTTTGAGTACCAAGCAGAGGGTTTTCTGTTTGATCCTGGAGGTGACAGGGAGCAGCTAGAGTTATTGTTGGGGGTGGAGAACATGGTCATGTTCCTTCTTTTTAAGAAGATCAGTTTGGAAGTTGAGTGCAGGATTGCCTGGAATGGGGAGAAATCTGAGGCAGGAGACCAACCAGAACACTATTGCCATAGTTTAGACATAAGGTGATTGGGGCCTATATCAGAGAAATGGCCAAGTGGTATATAAGGGACGTTCTGAAGGGAAAATCAACAGACCTTGGCAACAGATTGCCTCTGGACAGGGTGAGAGAGAGATAAGTCAGAGATGGCATTGACTTTTCCAGTTTAAGTGACTAGGAGATGCTGCCCTTAACAGGAAGAGGGAAGGCTTTGGGGGGAAAGGTAACAAGTACATTTGGGGGCACATTAAGATGTTTATGTGAGATGCCATTGGAAAGGCCAGTAGGCAGCTGGAGATGTCAATCTAGAAAGCAGCAGAGAAGTCAGGACCAGATAAGCACATGTGAGAATCATCAGTGTAGAGATGGGAATCAAATCTACAGGAACTGAGGAGATCACCAAGTGAAGTCATATGGAAAAAGTGGAGCAGAAGGTCCAGGACAGAACCCTAAGGGACAGCCACCATGAGAGGGCCTGATCTGGAAGAGGATCCAGCAAAGGGCAGGGAGAGACAGAGGAGGGGAGAAGGAGAGGGAGAGGAGGGTCCCCAAAACCTTCTCTAGGAAGAGTGAACTGAGGTGAGAGTGACGAACAGTGTCCAAGGCTACAGAGAGGTCACGAGCAGATAAGCATGAAGAAAAGACAATTAACTCTGGCAACTTTGCAGATTAGAGCTCAGAAGAGTGAAAGGGAAGGAAGAGCAGACCCAGGTTATAGATGGCCTCCTCTAGGAGTTTAGCTACTAAAGTCAGGGGAGGGGAGGAATGGTGGTGATGGGAAACGAAAGGATTGAATGCAGGCTTTTTGAGGCTAAGGGAGACAAGGACGTGTGTGGAGGCAGCAGGGAAACAGCCAATAGGCAGGAAGAGGTCAAAAACAAATGAGAGGAGGGGTGAAAGGGAGAGGGCTAGAGAAGACAGCAGGGAGGGAGGGGATCACTGGTGAATGTAGGGGGGCTGGGCACTGGCGCCCAACCCAACTCTCCCTATTGTTGCCCTTCCATCTCTCTCCTCTCCTTAGTGGTGCTTTGGGATCCACCTGAGGACTGGGGTCTTGGGACTACACTCAGCCTGCAGGACCAGGTGCTCAACTCTACTTTTGAAGCTTGTGACCCAGAGAAGAAAGGTGAGGAGAGGGCATGATGGGAGATGATGGGGACCAGAATGGCCTCGACTGAGAACCTTGTGGCAGAAGGGATAGACTATGGAACTCTAGCCTAAGGGGACCTGGCCCAGGGACCCTTAGGGGGAAGTACTTGACTGACCTGGTGAAGGAATAGGGTGAAACTGAGGTCTGGGAAGGGAGAAGTATGGGTTGTCTTGGGGAGTGGAAGCCCTGAGAATGCTTCGAACTGTATTGGGGACCCTTGGGAATGAGGTTGGCCTGGCCTGGGGATTCCTGGGAGAACCAGGGGGAGAGCCAAGCCTGAACTTAGCACAGGCCTCTCCCTGCCATCCCCAGGCGTGGTAGCTGTGGGTCAGGTTCTGGCATACCTGGAAGCAGTGACAGGGCGGGGTCCACAGGACAGTGATCTGTGCAGCCTGGCCCAAGCCCTGGACCCCTGTGGGGAGGGCCCCACCGCCCTTGTAGACCGGGCCACTTTCTTCAGCATCATGCAGGACTGGATCGCCACCTGCCAGCTGGGGCTGTGGGTGCCACCCCTCATTCTCCTTCTCTTTCCACTGAGCCCCGATCCTGTGTCTGAGCCCAGGTCCTCCTGTGGAAGCCTGGGAGGGGGGAGGGGGGAAGTGGGCCCAGGGCCCTGTCCAGCCATCCTCTTTGTCTCTCCTCCCCTCCCTTCATCCTTTCCACATGGACCTGAGCTCTCCATCACCATCTGGCCTCCCTCTCCATCCTGCTGGGCCTCCCCCTCTGGCCTAGGCTTTCCTCCTGCTGCTAGCCCAGGAGGGCCAGGCCTGCAGGCTTTCTGAGGTTCCTCTCTTTGCTGCAGGGGATTAGAGCAAGAGGAGGAGGTGGCGGTGGAACCCAGCCTCCTGCCATCTGGTGAGGACTCTATTTATAGCCTGAAGCAGGCACAGCCAGGGTCAGACCGCAGGGGGGACTTCCCAGGGAGCCCGTGAGGTCCTACAGGGAAGGGGGTCCTCCTCCCTTCCTGCATCCTAACCCCTCTGGAGACCTAGTCAGAGGGCGGGTCAACTCTGCCTGTCCCCCATCCCTTCTGGGCCCCAAGCTCTCTCCTTACTTCTGCTACTGGGCCTTACCCTCATTCCATAGCTTAGTGCAGTGCATTTATAATCTTAAGACCTTTTGTCTGCTACCCACTTTGATCCAAGGAAAGTCTCTTCCCCTCTCTAGGCCTCAGTTTTCTCATCTGTGAGATGGGTTTACACTAGATGACTCCTAATGTTCCAATCCTAAACCCTATGATTTGTTTGAGACCTATCTTTCTACTGGGGAAGGTCTTACTCTGTCTCAGTATAGGGCTTAGCTCCTTGACCTTGGGGGTGAGAGAGTCTCACAGGTGCCTGGGGTACACTCATGGTCTCCTGGGTGTCTGTGTCCATGTTGCCTTAGGAGACCCTGCCCAACTGGAGAGCTTTGGAGGCGAGGAACCTGATTCTGAGCTGTGAGTAGGCCTCGAAGGGGACCACCGGTGCAGCAGGCACACTCCTTAAGCCCTGTCTGCACCAGGTTCTATGCTGGTGATAAGAGACAGAGGTTAGCCTCGGCCTCCAAGGAGCCAAGGGGAGAGGGGACACACACACACACACACACACACACACACACACACACACACCCCTCTCCAGCTCCATCAGGAAGAGCCTCAGTCCCTTGGCTCTTCGGGAAGAAGGGAAAAAGAAGACAAGTAGAGATTGAGGTCTCCTAAACCTGGATGGAGCCATTATCATATAGCCAAAGGGCCTTCTCAGAGACGGGTCCCAGAATGGTGAAGCAGGAGATTGGCCCCAATGACGAGGCTGTTCCTCCTTTGTCCAACAGGCCAGCCACAGCTGAGCTGCTCAGCAGCCTGGAGGAGCTGGAAGTCAGCAATCGGAGGCTAGCAGGTGAGAATGCCAAGCTGCAGAGAAGCATGGAGACGGCTGACGAGGGGGCCGCCCGAATGGGGGAGGAGCTGGCCTCCCTTCGAAAGCAGCTCCGCAGGTACGCAGCTTCCGCACCCGGGGCACCCAAGCCTGTTTTGGAACCCTGGATGCTTCCTTTGAGACCTTCTCCTGCACCTCTCAGGCCTCCCCCTTCTGACCTCCTCCAGGGGTACTGCCTACTCAATTTCCTAGAGAACTTAGGGTTCCTATTCTACCCTGACTTTCCACACAGTTCTCCCATCCACACTTGAGGGGGCACAGTATACCCCTTGATGACCATCTCTTCTGACCTCCCTGAGTACCGTGAATAACTCCTGTGGCCCTAATCTCTGAAATCCCCTAGTGGCTATTAACTCTTTCCCCCCGGGTTTCCTCCAATCGTTCCCCCCTCCCATATTGTCTCTCACCCCAACTTTCCTCCCAGTGCTCCCCATTAGCACCCATTTGAGCCCTGTACCTCTCCCTTATCTTTCCTGGCTCAGTTCCCAGCAGGCTTTGCAGTTTGCCAAGGCTGTGGATGAGGAACTGGAAGATATGAAGAGTTTGGCCAAGAGCCTAGAGGAGAAGAATCGACACCTTGTGGCCCAGGCCCGGCAGATGGTGAGCAGGGGTCCTAGGCTGGTCCGTCATTGTCCATCGTTCCCCTGGCCCCAATCCTCTCCCGCTGGCATAGAGCCTCCCAGGATTGCTGCAAGAGAGCTTTTCAGGGCATAGATGGACAGGCGGGTGACTGGGGAAAGGAGAAGAGGAGACCTGGGACCAAGGCTGCACTGGGAAGGCAGGGAGTCCTTGGCAGGTCTCGCTGCCACACCTCTTACTACTCCAGGCTAGTCCAGCTTCATGTGTCCGAGCCTAAGTCCCACAAGGGCTCCTTTGGCCTAGCTTGGGGTGGGAAGGCCAGGCCCAGAGGCCCCTGTGATGGCCTTCATTTTCCCCCGTGATCCCTGGGCAGGAAAAAGAACAGCAGCAGCTGGTGTCGGAGGTGGAGACCCTGCAGGAGGAGGTAGGCCCGGGCTGGGGCAGGGGCTGAAAGCGCCTGACCAGGGCTCCTGGGGCAGAAGCAGCAGTCATCACCTACCCTTGGTGGGATTAAAATTGCTGCCATGCCCTTTTAAAGCCTGGACAGCCAAGCACTGGTTTGTGGGCTTGCCAATTTCTCAGGCATGAATGCTCCCACTGAAAATTTACCATCAGCTCTCAAGAGCTGATGAGAGCTGGCTCCAGTAAGGCCCTGGCATCCCCTAACTGTCTTCAAGGGGCTGAGGTTCATACCAAACCCCAGGGGCTGCCCCAGGGCAGAAGGGCAGATATCTACGGAGTTAGCAAGCCAGAGTTAGGTCTGGAAGGGGCTAAGACATCAGAAAGTCCTTTTCTAGAAGAAAAAAACTCAGGCTCAAGGAAAGGAAAACTTGTGTCCAAGCTTAGGGACACTTCAGTCTTCTGGGCCAATCCAGAGAGGTCCAGGGCACAAGCTTCCAGAAGTAAGGAGAAGCAAAGCCAGACCTCAGCCATAGGTTGTCTGACCCCAAGGCCACCAAGGCCCCAGAGCTGCTGAGCTGCTGTTAAATAAAGCAGAGTAATCTTTGTGTTAGACCCAGACACTCTTGGAGTTAACCCCAGAGCCCCAGTAAAGCCACAGCCGCTGTCAGGTCACAAGGTCCTGGAGAAATAGAAAAAGCCCAGCATGTGTTTGTAACCTTCCTTCATGAGGGTCATGACAGAGAGATCCTAGAGGGGTGCTCGGACACCCGATCTGGGAGCAGAAGGATGCCCAGGCCATAAGTGGGACCCGGCAGCCAAGAGGCACTGACCAGATCCTAGGACCTCCATGGCCTGACTCTGAGATGCCCCGCACTGTAGCCCCAGAGGGGGAATCCAACTTGCTGAGGGGATGAGACCAGAGGAATTACAGAATACCTGCTCCTGCCAGCTGGGCAGGTGGTGACTCAGCAGCCTTGCCACCCTGTCTTTCCCCTGCCCTTCACCAGGCAGCCTGAGGCTGCTGAGGAACACCATGCTGCAGGCACTGGCTAGGTGCCTGGGCAGGCAGGCAGGGCCTCTGAATGGGGGGAGGCCAAGGGGTGCCAGGCAGAGCGGGGCAGGCCATCCTTGGTCTCCTGAGCTACTCTGAGAGCCTCTCTAGCCTGCCCTTTTCTCTGTGTCCTGCCAGAATGGGAAGTTGCTGGCCGAAAGGGATGGTATGAAGAAGAGGAGTGAGGAGCTAGCCGTGGAGAAGGAGGCCTTGAGGGTACTCCCCCCTTTGAGCCCATGCTCTTCCTCAAGCCAGGTCCCCCACACTGAGAAGACCCTGGTCTGGGAGAGATTGTGGAACGGATGTTAGTGATTGATGGGGCCAGGGGGCCTCATTTTATAGATGGAGAAACTGAGGGCCAGTCAGGGGAAGAAACGTTCCCGAGGTCACACAGCTGCTTAGCAGCGCTGGGATTTGGACCCAGGTTTCCTGACTCCAAATTCCTGCTACACCTGACTGCCTTCTCAAGGGAGTGATGGCGCTGAACTCCCTGGTGGGAGGATGGGGCTGGGGGCAGCTGCAGTGGGAAGGTTTGAAGGCAAGATTGCTCAGGTTGTCCTAACAGGGCACACACCCCAATGGAGCTTGGGGGGGGTTATGGGTGAGGGTGACAAACTGACCTCCTGGGAGCTCCAGGTCAAGCCCAGGCATGAACAGATGGACTGGCTCCTCTCCCTCCCTGCAGCGTCAGCTGTGTGAGTATGAGAGCCTCATTTGCCATCGAGACACTATCCTCTCAGAGGTGAGTGGGGTGGGGGAAGTAAGGGGGGTTAGCATGCCAGGCAGGCCACCCCTCACCTCCTCCTCCTGCTCAGTGTCACCCTGAGGGAGGAGGACTGGAGGCCAGGGGCCGTCCCTGGGCTCTCACAGCGTGGGCAGAGGCCAAGGCCCTTCTCCCAGGCTCTACTTGCCCATTAACTCAGGGTCCCGGGGCACCAGGCCCTGGGTAGTGACCCCTGCCCACTCCCCTTCTGTGACTCTGGGTCTGCTTCGGGGTTTGCCAGCGGACAAATCGGACAGAGAACCTGACTGAGGCCTTGGAGGAGTACAGGGCCATGATCCAGGTGGGACCCTGGGTCCCTCCCCACTCTGTTTCCCTTGAGAACATGCTCTCCCCATCTTGGCCTTCCGACCTCTGGAAGGGAGCCATCCAGCAGTGGGTGGGGGTGTCCGAATACAGACTCGGGGACCCTGGTCCAGGAGTGGGGCCTGTCGTAGGAGGAGAGGGCACCTAGACTGGGTGAGGGGTTGGGCTGGGGAGAATGAGAGAGTGGGGTAGCTGGGGAAGGTGCTTGTACTCCCTTACCCCTAGGAGCTGAAGCAGAAAATCTCCCACCTGGAGGAACAGCTGAGTCAGAGCCAGGAGGGGCCTGAGGGGTGAGTGAGGGAAGAGGCAGGGAGGCCTGTTCCAGCTCTAGCCCCCAGGGACAGCCCCCTGGGGCAGCCAGGAGAAGAGGACCCAGATTAGGAAGCCCAGGGGAGGCTGGAGGGCAAGATGATGGACGGAGCAGGACTTCTCAATGGTCTGGCCAGGTTTCAAGAAGGGACCCAAGAACTAGCAGGCGGATGGATAAAGCTGCACCCCCAGTCACTGTGCTTGGAGATTGAGGCCATTCAGCAGGTGAGACTGTCACCTGCTAAGAAGGGGACAGCTCCCCCAGGTTGCCCTGACCAACCATAGGTGGTCACAATCTGAAGTCTGTGACCGGCCCTTCACCCTCCAATGGGGCCCTGATGTGTGAACAGTGTCCTGACCTCTGACCTGCAGGAGGTCAGCCAGCGATGCAGGCCCCTTTCCTTGTAGAAAACTCTCAGAGACAGAACAAAGTTGGGCTCCAAAGAAGGGCTGGACCGTGGCTCCATCCCTCTGCTGGGGCTGGGGCTGGCAGCACCCCTTGGAGGTCTTCCAGGAAAGGGAGAATAGAGGGGGCTAGTAAATCAGCTGATGCCCCCTCAGCCTATCCCTGACATGAGCTTCACCCCTGATTTTGCCTCTTGCCCCAGTCTGGCCCCATCCTGAGCCCTAACTTGGGCCTTATCCCCATTCCCCCAACTGTAACCATCCCCCAAACTCTGCCTTTCTCCATTACTATCCCTTTGCCTAATTCCCTCCCACTCTCCTGAGGCTTCAGCTCTGGGCCCAAATGTCTGCCCCATCCCAGCACTGACCCCCTTTCCCAATCCCTCTCTGATCTCAGCCTGAACCAGTCATAATCGTTTCCTTTATTCTCTCTCAGAGACAAGAGATGGGTGCAGGCCTCCTCAACCCTCTGTGTGGTTCTCAGACATGGGAAGAGCCCCGGGATGGAATGGGAGGAACTGAGGTCCTGGGGAAAGTCCCAGCTGAGGAGTTGGTGAGTCAGGCTTCTGGGCCTCCAGAGTCGGGTCAGGGGAAGGTGGCCTATTCTAGACTGGGGGGGGAGGGGGAGAGTGGGAGGGGGTAGTTCTATGGCGTCGGCCCTTCCATTGAGCAGCAGGCTTGCTCTGTCTTGGCTTAGGCCAAGGATGCCCTAGAACAGGGGAGCTTAGCAGGGTTTTGTGCCATGGACTCCTTTGGATCCCTTCTCATAATGATTTCAAATACAGTAAACGTGGGATTAGAAAGGAACTAATTACATGGAAATACAGTTATCAGAATGAAAAATAGCCAAGTTCTTGGAGCCCAGGTTACAAAGTCCTTGGCCAGGGGTGGGGGCTGGGAAGTAGCTGGGGCTATGGCCAAGGAGGGCAGTCAGAGCAGAGGAATGAAGGAAGGGAGTCCCTGTGCTGACCTGCCTACTCTATTCCCTTCCCAGACAACTGGCCCAGAGAAGCCAAGCGAATCACTGAGCAGCTGGGAGAATTCCTGGTGAGGAGTTAGCCTTCATTACCGTGCCTTACCTTCCCCTCCCTCTCTCAGGCTCTAGCCCAGCTGGCACCATCCCTTTGCCTCCAGTCACTCAGAGGAGCTGGAGCCCAGTCAGTGCATCAGCTGTCTAGCCCATTCAGGGACCCACCTCAGACCCTCTTGGCACTTTCTTCATCTTAGTGCTGCAGCCTTCAGATACCAGGAATCCTACCCCCCAACCCAACTTGCTGTGCTCCCAGCCTGGCCGGGCTTTGTGCCTCCAGCCTCCATCCCCCACATCAGCTCTGCCTCCCTCTACCCTTTTGTCCCCGCCCCCCCCCCCGCCCCGCCCCGCTCGAGCTCCTTCCTGTACTGCTTCTAATAAGGCTGTCTGGCTGCTAATTGGACTGGTCTGCCAGCTGACAGGGGGCTGTATAGGGGTCCCAGAGAGGTGATCCTCCCCCCAGCATTAGTTGCTCTGCCCCCTAAGGGAGTGGGTGCTTGGGTCCATAGGCCTGGAGCCATTGGGAGTGTGGGGGACCCCAAAACTGGAGTCTCTGAGGGTTTGAGGGCTAAGGCCAGATGTTTGGGGCCCCACAGTAAGTAAAGTGAATGGACTGAGACCTCTCTGGGAGTGGCTGGGCTTTATTGGGAAGAAGGTGGATGAGCCTTGGGGCCCATGAAGGATTCAGGGGCCTCAGAGGGAGCAGGGGGTTTTCTTAGGCTGGGGTGAAAGAGAGAATGGGGGAGAGAGCAGTGCCAAGGCTGGAGGAGGCTGGGATGACCCAGTGTCCCTTCCACAGGTCACTGGGAGAGAAGGACAGCTGTGGACAGTGGGACCATCAAGGAGCTGGGAAGAAGAGGGCAAGGCCCCAAGATGAGGTACCAAGGCCCCAGCCTTTCTCTTCCCAGTGACTCCACAGATAGACATGGTTGTTTGTACACACACACCCACACCTCCCCCCTCCCCCCCAGCACACACTCCAGTTCCTGATGTGCTGAGGGAAAATCATTTAGCTGAGGGCTGGATAATAAGGCACTCAATGCCTCTAATGAGCCCGATGTCGAAGCAGGGGTCAGGGAATCTGAATGATCGTGGGAGGCAAGTCTGGGCCCCGGGAACCTCCCCCAGGTCCTGAATACCAGCCACCACCCAGATAAACACATATGTGCAAGAGCTCACACACACACACACACACACACACACACACACACCTCTCCCCTCCCCCCCAACACACACTCTGAGAGTGTCAGTACTTGGGAAGAAGGAAGGAAGGCGGTCAACGAAGAACTCCCTGTCCCCTGGGCCTGGCAGCAGGCCCTCAGGGCAGGCTCTGGCACAGGCTGGACATAGTGGGGAAGGGACCAGAAGCACAGGGTTGTGGAAGAAAGCCTGCCTTGAATCCTGGCTCTTCTGCTTCATGGGTAATACTGGGCAAGTGGTGTCAGCCTCAGTTTCCTCATCTGCAAAATGAGGTTAGATTAAATGATCTAATGATTCCTGGGTATGGAAGGCAGTGGGCAGGGCTGACTTGTAGACCAATGGGGCTGCTTGGCCCCAGCCCAGCTTCCTGAGGACATCTAGTGTGCCCCCAGGCTGCTGGGGAGTGAAGTGTAGTTCAGCTGAGGCACAATCCCTGCCCTCAGGGATCTCCCTGTCAGTAGAGGGGTGAAACCCTGCAACTCAGTCTACCTTTAGATAATACAGGCACATCTGAGGTCTAGTGGGGAGGGCATGAAAGGGCCTACTCCAAGTAAGGGCAGAGGGCAACAGCTCTGGACCAGAAGAGCCAGGCTGAGTCCTGAAGGACACGCCCAGTGTGGATCGAAAATAAAACAGCCAGAGGCCTGAATTTGGAGCCCAAGGCTGCTCCCAGTCAGGGCTCCCATTCCCCCTTGTGTAGAAGCCTCTCTATTGGAAGGCATTCAGCAGGCAAAGAGGAGAGAGAGGGCATTTTAAGCACAGGGAGCATCACACTGGTGCGAGCAAAGGCCCAGGGACTGGAGAGCCCAAGTCAGAGGAAGCTTCATTTGCCTGGGGCCTGCAGAATTGGATGAGGGCTGGCCTGTTTGACATTGACTCAATGGGCAGTCAGGCTTTAGCCAGATTTGTGAATAGAAGGAGCATTCTGAAAGCTGGTGCCGGTCATGTGGCAGGGGCGGGGGAGAGGTTGTGGGGGCAGCACACCTTGGCTCCAGTCCTGCATCAGATGCTCTGTACTGATGTGATCTTGGGTTCTCTCAGAGGTTTCCTTGTGTGTAAAAGGAGGGGGGTAGATTCTATGCCCTGAGGTCCTTTCCATGCTATAGTTATAAATGCAAGAATAAATCAGAGGGTGAGAGCAGAGGTGAGGAGGCTTTTTGGAGGCCCCACTATGCCTGGGGTGGGCGCTGATTAGGACCTGGAGCAGGGAGGGCCTATGGGAATAGAGGCAGGGAAGGGGCGAGAAAGAAAAACGTTTGGAAGTGAAATTAAAAAGAAAGAACCAGAGATAGGAAACATGGAGGGAGAATCTTCAGGACTTGAAAACTGACTGGGGGTAAGGGCAAGACTGGGGTCTGAAGCAATCCCAGGGTTTGGGATGTGGGAACCAGGGGGCCTTGTGGAAGCTGACGGTGTCAGTTACCATGGGGTGCCTGGCTGACTGGGGGATGGTCTGCTGTGGCTCTGGGGCAACATATCTGGGCACCTCATGTCAGCTTCTTTGCTCCCTCAGGCTGGACACCCAGCTACCCTCAAGAGCCCACAGGCTGGACATAGGTCGTGCCCTGATGCTGAGTGGTGAGGACAGGCCAAGGCTGGAATGGGTGGGAGGCTGGGCCCTCACCACCAAACAGTGTTCTGCAGCAGGAAGAAGCTGGATGAGGGGCCAGAGGCTTGGACTCCAGGCCTGGCTCTGCTACTTGGTGTCTGGGCAACTTGGGGAAGTCTTCATTTCCCTTCTCTAGGGCTCCCTTTCCCCATCTGTAAAAGGAGAGGGCTGGCCTAGGTGGCTTCTCAGATCCCTTCTCTACTTCAAATCCCCTGTCCTGTAAGTTCTGAGGTGGTCTTTGGCTTCCTTTCCTCTCAGCAGTCCCAGTGATCGAACCCCCCATCAGGCCTTAGAGCCCGTAATGAGCCAACTGCTTTCAGTTGGGAGGTTGACACGCTGGGACCAGATGTATCCCACCGCCTTAGCTGCCCAGAGACTCAGGTAAGCTTTGTCTGAGCTCACAGTGATGGTCTGGGGGTCAAGGTCAGCCCCCAGGCTATTACCTCAATCTGTGTCTGCTTCTTCCAGGACTCCCAGCCTTCCAATGGCTCAGCCAGCCATCCTGGGCCTGCTGTTACTGCTGCTACTGCTCTGTGCCCTAGTCCTGGCCTCCTCCTGGCCTCTGGCCTGGCCCCACCTCCAACTTCATTACCTCCAGGCCCCCCCACTGTGAGCCCCAGCACAGTGTGTGATCCAATAAACTGCCTCCATGCTCCCACTCTGAGTGCAGTTCTTCATAGGGGCACCGCTGAGGGCTCCATGCTTCCCAAGGAGGCTCTGGGACCTCTGAGTGAGTTAGCCTCTGTACCCTGAAGTTACTTTGCCACTGCTCAGGAAGGGAAGTCTGCACACAACTTGGAGGTCCCCATTCCCAAACCCCCCCCCCCAGATATTCAGGGCCACTACAGGGCAGGGAATGTTCAATGTGGAGTCAGAAGAGCTGTGTTCAAATGCTGGGCCTGCCCCTCAGGGCCTTGGCTTCCTCCAAGTTGCTTCTGTAAAAGGAGGGTTGTGAACTTAGGTGAGCTCTTGCTGTCCCAGGGGGAAAGACTTTCGGGATCCTCTATCTCAACACCCTCATCCTACCTAAGAACATTCCATGCACAGCAATCCTAGAATCTTGGGGTTTAAGCAACTTTTATGTGGCCAACATACCCAATTAGCTTCCTCCTTGCCGAAGCTGGAGGTTTCTTTGGGCCGGACCCTGTTAAACACAGGTCCAGAGGCCCAGAAAACTACAAACAGACCGAGGACTTTGGAGATCAAGAGGCAGGTAGAGACAAGATGGGGAACGGAGACAGAGAAAAGAGAAGAAAAAGGAAACGGGGGGAAAGGGCAGGCTGAGCTAGAGACGAGACAGCCCCAGGAAGCCTGAGGCAGTGGAAACCAAGGAAAAGGAGACGCCCACCCAGGGACACAAAGCGGGACCCAGGCTCACCCTGGGAGAGGCAGGCTCGCCGGCCCCAAAGCTGCCACTGAGGGCAGGAGGCTGACACCGGGCAGCTCGGCCCCCCGGGCTCCCCCCTCCCCCCCAGCGCACCAAAGACACATGAGGCTGAGAAAAGTCGAGGAACTTTTATTGGCAAGGGGGGAGCACCGGAGAGAGCTCCGCGTCAGTCGGCGGCCGAATCACTGACCACCAGGAGCTTGTGCATGTAGGAATTGAGCCAGCGGCGCCTCTCCAGCGCGGCCAGCAGGCGAGCCCGCTCCCGAAAAGCCGCGTCGTCGGCCACCACCAGGCGCCGTTGGGGTCCGGCGCTAGGGGAGGGGTCCTGGGGGCGGGCCCCGGGGGCCGGGGCCTCATCCCCGCTCAGCTGAAGACTGTCCCGAAGGATCAGGGAGGCTGGAGGCGGACCCCACGGGAGCCAGGAACTGCAAAGTGGGGGGGATGGGGAGGGTGGAGGGAGGGAGAGAGTGATGGGCACCCAGGCTTCCCCCCGTCGCGACCAGTCTCAGAGAGGAAGGAGACCACGGCCACTTGGATCCCCGCCCAAGAAGTCCGTGGCCACGCTCCTGCCTCCCCAGACCGGTTCCTGGTCCCTTTCCAGCTCCCTGAGCACCGCCCCAGACCAGAGTGTCCCCCCCAGTTTCCTCCAGAGACTCTCTCTATCTCTTTCTCTCAAGCCGTCTTTGGCGTCTGCTTCTTGTCACTCTAAGAGTGTCTCAGCTTCTCCAGCCCTGCTTCTCCCTCACTTTCTCTGTATGGCTATCTCGGGATCTATCTGTATCTTTTCACCGTCAGTCACATCTCATTCTCTCAACCTCTCTTGTGTCTGTCCGTCTCTCAACCCATGTAACTCTGCGAATCTGGGGTTCCTGTGTACCGCTCATTGTCTCTGCGTGTGGTCTGGGAGAGTTCCTGGTCCGAACCCCCATACCCACCTGGGGCTCTCAGAGCGGGTCAAAACAGCCCCGGCGGCGCCGGGGATTCCAGACAACAGCAGCAGCAGCAGCAGCCCGAACCGGCGGCGCCCCCGGCTCTGGGGGTTCTCCATCACCTGTGGGGGACACAAATCCTACTCAGCGGCTCCGGCCATCTCCCCAGCCCCCCTCCAGTCTCCTGGCAAGTTCAGCCCGTACCCGTCCTGTTCTGTCCAGAGCAAGGCGCAGCCTATCTCCACCACCCCCAAAGCCTTTATAAAGGCCCTTGCTGACGCACGCCCGGGCCGGGTAGGGCCGCAGGGTCACGCCGCCCCCAGCCTCATTAGGCTCTGCCGCCGGTAATGAGCAGCAGAGAGCGGAGGAGGCTGAGCGAACCGGAGCCGGAGTCGGGTACTAATTGGGCCCGGGAGGGGCCGTGGCTGGGGTGGGGAGGCAGGGATGGCGAGGGGAGAGAAATGAGGAGACAGGTAGCCAGCCGAGAAGCTGGGAATGGGTGATTAGAGGGAGATGGATAAGTAAGCAAGAAAGACCCGTCATGAAAGGCCGGCTCGACGTTCAGACCTCCGGAGAGGGAGCCACAGGGAGAGAGAGACAGAGGAACCACCAGGATCAGGAAGAGAGGAACGCAACCTGAGCTAGACACGGGTTGGGATAGAGAAAGAAACTGCAGGAAGGAAAGGGAGAGAGAGAAGTGGAAAAGGAGGGAGGGACACTGATGGACAGGGAGGGAGAGCTGGCCCTACGGAAGAGTCCGGTAACAATCCTGACAGGTCTATAGTGAGAGCCACACCAACGAGACAGTTGGCTTTGGGACGGGGTGGGGGTGGGGTGGCCCAGGAGGCCTCTTGTCCCTGATCCTTGTAAACCACCCATCCAGTGCCACAACTCAGGACCTAAGTGAGTCGAGGCGTGACACCTCCTCTGCCCACTAGAAATGTGACAGCCAAGTGGACTCTTGGGGCGCTACAGGGTCCCAAGAGTAAGGGTCAGAAATGGGAAGAGGGAATACACCTGCATTCCCCAAGAAAGAAGGAGGGAAAGAATGCCTGGGTTCCCCAGCCTGGGCTGAGCACCCTCCAGGAAGCCTAGCCCGTCCCCTTCCCAGCTCTGTCCCTTTAAGAGCAGGCCCGGTCGCTAGGCACCCGGGTTCTCAAGGGAGGGACAGTCAGGTGCGTCACCCCCTCCCCAAGGCCCCGTCTGTATCCTTGTCTCCACAGCTCACCTGCCCGCGTCCAGATTTCTACACCACCTGCTGCTGTTGCTGCTGCTAGTGCTCCTTGGCCCTGACCCTCAGGTAAGGACCCCGCACCCCGAGGCCCGTCCCAAAAAGGTACCCAGGCGCTGGGTCTCCTCTCCCTCCCCCCTCCCAACGCAGTCCATTTAAAACTCTCCATCAAGGGACCCACTGGTTCTGGCTCACTTTTCTCCCATCTCCTTCTGTAAGGGATCCAGGGATCCCCACCAAGTAACTGAAACTCCCCCTCGGCACTTCCCCAGAGCCCAGGCTGGACCAAACCAACCCCAAATTAAAGTAGCCAACAGTGCAGACCATTGTCCCCTCCCGTGAATGGATCGTGGGATCATAGAAGGATCCCTAAGGGATCTTAGAGGTCATCTCCCACACTGATTTTAGAGGTGAGGAAACTGACGCTAAGAGGTTGAAGTGACCAAGGTCACAAAAGAAGAAAATAAGTAGCCGAGCCAGCATTTGAACCCAGTTCCTCGGATTCCAAATGCTGCTCTCTCCAGCCTGTTGCCAACCCAGGTCTCTCCCACTCCCGACGCAGGTGTTTGGAGCCCCAGACCTCCTCGCCTTCTGGTACACAGGCTTCCCCTCCCCGCCCCCCCCCCAGCCTCCGCCCCTCGGGGACCCCGCGTCTTCTCCCCTAGCGGATCTCCGAGCAACTTCGATTGTAAACAAGTGAAAGCCGGCTGTGTCCCTCGGGGTATGGGAGCAATGGGAGAGGGCCGTTGCCCACCAGGTCCCTGCTTCCGCTCTCCAGACCTAACTGAGATCAGGGTCGAGGAAGGGGAACTGTGAGACATCTCCCAACCCTCTCGCCCCTCCAGACCTCGCCCTTTGGGGACCAGCACGACTTTGGGAAGGAGGCTGACTACGATTCCCATGATGCTCGGCATTCCAATCTCTTCGGGTTTCGAGCTCTGGCGCCCGGGAGCCCACTGGGAGTTGTAGTCCAGCCTCACCCTTCCCGGCTGGATAACATGCTAGTCCCCCGCCGAGGGGCACTGGAGAGGGAGGGAGGGAGTGGGGGACCTGAGGACCAATGGCAGCAACTGAGGGTGGGGACAGCCCCGGGTGTGGCGCCAGCTCCAGGAGTTCTCCAATTTCGCCCGCACAGGTGAGGCTCAGTTTGTTCACCATGAGATCGGCGTGGTTCTTCTTCTTCCTTCTCTTTCTGAGTTCCCCGGGTTCGGGGGAAGCCCGCTCAGCTCTGCCTCCTCCGGAGCCCTCGAAACAGCACACCACGGAGGATGGGGTCGTTCCTGGAGCGACACCCCCTCCAGAGACCCCAGCCCAGACCCCCCAGCAGTCAGAATCGCCAGAAGAACCCCACTCGATCCCTTCCCAAACTTCCCAGCCCGAACCCTACGAAAGCCCGGGCCCTGCTTCTCTTGGGGTTATACAGCCAGAATTCCTGAGGGTCTCTGCCTCTATCCCTCCAGAACCTTCCCAGCCAGAATCCCATGCAACCAAGAGCCCTAGAGCCCCTGAAATTTTACAGCCAGAACCCCACGCTTCTGACGACTCAGCTGTACACCCAGAATCCCAGGCCAGTCCCAGTCCTGACCTTTCTGAGACTCTCCGCTCTGAATCCAGAGCAGCCTCTAACCTTCCTCTGAAAACTTCCTCCCCAGAACCTCCCAGTGCCCTGCAGTATGAGCCTCCAGAGACTGCCCACCCAGCTCCCGGGACCCCGAGCTCTGAACCCCCAGAATCTCCTACGACCCTTATCCTTGACCCCCCAGAGACTCCCCATCTAGAATCCTTCCCCGTTCTTCAGTCTGAAGGTCCAGAAACACCCCACCCAGAATCCTACGACACCCCCAGCCCTGCCCCTCCAGAAATGGCCCGTATGCCATCGTCTGCCACTGCTAGAGCTAATTCCCCAGAAACCCCTTACTTAGAATCTTCCGTGACTTCCCACTCTGGGTCCCCTGAGACTCCCTACCAAGAATCCCGTCAATCAGGTCCCCAACCCTCAAACGGCCCTCAGAACCCACTCCCTGCAGCCGCCCTGCTTCAGGAACCCCTACCTCCCCCTGGTCCACCAGCTCGGGCCAGGCCTCTTCAGCGGCGACATGGGAGTGACAC
>NW_027186389.1:1290210-1307067 GCF_028583685.1 Petaurus breviceps papuanus
GGTCTGGGAGTGTGTGTGTGTGTGGTGGGGGGGGAGGGGACCTCAGGATGGAGGAACGGGGAAGGATTCTAGCGGAGGGCAGGCGGGGAGGGGGGGGGGTGGGGGGGGAGGGGCGGGGGGGAGGAGGGGGTCTGGCGCGGTGAGATTTGGGCGGGGGGGGATATCAGGGGGGGGGGGGGGGCGGCTAAGTGGCACTGTGAATAGAGAGAGTACCAGCCCTGGAGTCAAGAGAACCTGAGTTCAAATCCGGCCTCAGACACCTACAAAAACTAGCCATGTGACCTGGGCAAGTCACTTAACCCCAATTGCCCTCCAAAAAAAAAAAAATTTTTTTTTAAAAAGTGAGGAGGGTGGGTGATGACGGGGTCAGCTTGGTGGCCAGTGAAAATGGGGAGAGGAGGTGCTTAGGTCAACTTCGGTCCAAAAGATGATGGACCAGAAACCTATGGCTAAGAGAAGTGAATGGTCTGGGTCATCTTAGGTCCAGGGGTTGAGGAACAGGAAGCCTGTGGCCCTGAGAAAGGTGACTATCAAAGGTCAACTTAGGACCAGGAACTGGGGACTGAGATACAGGACACCTGGGATGCCTGAAGGTCCAGGGCTGGGAGAAGGGATGTCTGGGTCCACTAGAGGCCCCAGTCCTGTGGGACAGGAGAATTCGCTCGCTGAACATCCCTCCCATCCTGGGCTCCCTGTAGGTGTAACTCTGGTGGGTAGGCCTCGCGGCGCGGGAGGAGGGGCTCTGTGCCTCTTCTTGGCTGGGGCCGGTCTCCTGCTCGGAGTTTTCCTGCTCCTTTGGTGCTTATACCGCCGGACTGCGCGTTCTAGACCCTTTGGCCACCACCGGCTGCCGGACGACAGCGACGAACCAGGTGAGAGAAAGCCCCTCCCCACATCCCAGTTAGGCCCTGCCCACATAATTTCAGTTGCGGGAGGCCTCCTCGCTCCCTTTTCCTTCTCAGTTAAAAGGGCACAGCCGCCACCTTCAGTTTCCTTCCTCTTCATTTGCGAGAGAAGGGAAAAGCCGCACCAGCCGTCAAAAGGGAAGGAATAAAGAAAGGCTTTGGTCAGACCAGTAGGGGAGGGGGGCGCGCGCACCAGGGTCACAACCGTCGGGAGGCATTTTCTCGTAGTGGAAGGTCAGATTTGGAGTCTTAGGCCCTGGGTTCGAGTTCTGCTTATCCCCTGTCACTTTTTATTTGTTCATTTCAGACTTCCTTTTCTGACCTGTTTCCTTAATGTGTAAAATAAGGGAAACGAACTAACTAAATCCGCCGTCTAGCTCTACATCTGTGCTTCTGGGTGTGCTGGGGGGCGTGTGTGTGTTTGAGGGGGGGGTAATGCTGGTGGATAATGTCCTGAGACAATAAGTGGCTTTGATATCAGGAGCCCCATGTTTGAGGCCTGAATTCAGTCATTTCCTTTCTCAGAGACCCTGGGCAAATGACGCGGCTTCCATTCTCTGAGCCTCAGTTTCCCCATCAGTACCATGGGGTGGGGTGGGAGGACGGAACTCAGTGGTTTCTAAAGGTAGCTTACACACACACGCACACACACACACACACACACACACACACATACACACTTTCCAAGGCACCTGGGATTTGGGAAGGGGGCGAGCTGAGCTCTCCTACCCCTAATGTCTCCCAAAGCTCTCCACCTGGACGCCCCAAAGGATCCTTATGACCTCCACTTTTACGCCCCGGACGCGTGGGTTCCTTCCCACATCGCCACCAAACAGCCACCCAGCACGCCCCCTCTGCCTCCCAAGCTGCCCCCGCCCCCGGGCCGGACCTCATCGCCGCCGCGCCTGGAGCCGCTCTCCCCCGCTGCTCTGTCCAATAACTTCGTGTGAGCCCAAGCCTAGCCGAGAGAGGGGCCCCGGGGGCTGGGCCTCCCCCCCAAAACCTGCCTTCTACCCAGCATGCTTTGAGCTTGTAGTCCTGAAATGGGGAGGGGGGGAGGGGAAGAGTCTGAGGTGCTTTGGCTTCCGTTCCTGGGGACCCCACTGACTCAGAATTAAAAAGGATCGTCCCCAGAACTGGTCCTGCTCTAGTCTTTCTAAACCCGCCTGGATGGTTTGGTCACTGAGGGGGCTGAGGGGAGGGTCTGAGGGCTCTAGGAAGAGGCTGGCGAAGGGATCGAAGGAGGCTGGAGCTCCAGATATCTGGGGCCACACCTAGGTCTACATTGACAAGACAGTATTTTATTTTGACCAGATCTGGCACACACTCACACGCTCACAAACCGGTCCCTCCACCCTCACCCCAAGTCGGGGTCCTCTGGGACCATAGTCAGCCTTGGACTAAGAAGAGAAAGGGCCCCAATGGAAGTCCCTTCTGCCCAGAAGGCCTTGGAAATAAGCTTGGGAGACCACAGCGAAGGCCCCTGACCTGGAGGGTGGAGTCAGGGGAGGAATAAAGTGCAAGGACGAAGGGAACCTCAGACCATCTGTGAATGCGACTGCCAAGGGCCCCCCTCAGCTGGAGAGGCGCTGGCTGTCGGGGCCAGGGTCAGGGGAGGAAACTCGGGACTCAACTCAAAGCCGCCTTCTAGGTGGCTTCACGGGACCCGGAAACCACCATTAGCCAGTCTGAGAAGTCCCCATTTTGGTTTTTGTTTGTAGGGAAACTTTGAAACCACAAGTGACGTAGCGATGAGGGTTTTTCTAGCCCGAGGCTTGGAGGGGTCTATGTTGTAGTTTCAAAATCTCCTCTTACCATTGTGGGGGGGGGGGTTAAAATGGCATCTGGTTAGTGCTGTAGCCCTAAGAAACAGCTGGGGAAAGTCGGGGCGTTGCTAGAGCGGAGCTTGAAACCGCTTCTCTCTGACTGGAACGCTGGTGAGAATCAATCCCTGGAATAGATTGGGAAGGGGAAGGGGAATGGGCGGGGCTTCAGCCCCACCCTCTCCTGTGATTGGCAAAAATTCATTTGGGCAAAGAGGAAGGGGGGAAATCGAATCTCCTGGAGAAGGGATTTTGAAACTCACATGAAAGGCCCCCTAATTCCAAGGTTTGGGCTGAAATCTCTGTGAAGATTGGGATGCTGGGCCTGTTCTCAGGAGTGTTTCGGAAGGACTGTCTAGAAATCCCTGGGGAACTTAAGGGAGGCTTTCGAGTGTCCCCTGAAATCAGGACTAGCCTTGAAACCAACAGTCAAGACCATTAGGATCAGTTGACTGAGAAGGAAAGGATATGCTAGGGAACCTTATTACTGGGGCTGTGGGAGGCTCATAAACCCACAAAGGCAAAGGGGAAGGGGGTGCTTAGAGACCCAGAAGGCTTTTGGGGGGTCCTGGAAACTGCCAGTTTGCAGCCCTGCAGAAACATCGAAGTGGGGCTTGGGGTAACTGGGTGACTTGAAACCACTGGGAATGGAGTCCAGGGGCCCTGCGTCGGGATAGGGGCGTCAGTAGTCCCTCTGGGTCGGAGGCCAGGCGGGAGGGGCAGGACTTCTCCCGGTGGCCCCGTAGGAGGGCGGGGGCCCAGGAGCCAGCGCCGGGCCCGGGCCCGGGGGAGCTCCCGGTGCAGCGGGCTCCCCAGAGGCAGCAGCGTAGGAGAAGGCAGGGTCATCTGGGCCATCGCTCTCATCACTACTGGCCGCTAGCTGATCGTGTTGGACAAGACCCGACTTCTCTTCGCTCAGCTCCTCGGGCTCCGCCCATGGCTGCTTCTCCCCGGAGGCGAAGATGCCATAGAACAAAACTCCCCCATAGTGCACCAGGGAAGCGATGAGGAACACCGACTGCCACTCCTCCCGGGTCTGCCGCCAGGACGCAGGCGGGGAGGAAGGCACGCAGAGGGAACCAGAGATGGGAAGGGGGAGAGATATGGGGCGGCAGGAAGGGAAAGGGGGGAATATGAGGGGGTGGAGAGAGAGGAGGGAGAGACAGGGATGGGGGTGAGGAGAGGGAGGAATATTGGGGGTGAGAGACAAGGGAAAGACAGAGATGGGGGAGAGATTTAGGGCAAGACCGTAGGGAAGAGGGAGAGACATGGGGAGAGAGACAGAGATAGAGGGAGGTACCCAGGAGAGAGGAAAAGACATGGAGGAAGATAAAGACGGGCAAACACAGGGGGAGGGAACAGGGAGAGGGAGAGGGAGAGATACAGGAGGAGACAGAATTGGGAAGATTCAGGTGGGAGATATAGACGGGAAAGATGGAAGGGAGAGAGACAGGAATTGAGTAAAAGCAGATATTTGCAGGGAGAGACTCGGGAGAGGGGAAGAGACAGGTAGAGGTGCAGGGGAAAGGCAGAGAAAGGGGAAAGAGAGACAAAGAAAGCAAAGCAGGGGACCGGGTGGAAACAGAGGGTTTCCAAAAAAGGGAGATAGAGAAAGTGGGAAAAGAAAGAGCCAGTGAGATTCGAAGAGAAATAGGTAGGTAGACTGTTAGAACCAAGGAGAACCAGAGGCAGTTGTGAACAAGCGGCAGGCCCGGTGGGGACTGGGCTCTTACCTTGTGCTTGGTCATGGCCCCCACGATGATGGGACACACCATGCCGCTGAGGGTGCCCACGCCGTTGGAGATGCCCATGAGGATGCTGGCATAGCGCGGGGCGATGTCTAAGTGATTCACGTTGAAGCCTGAGGGCGTCCAGAGCCTCCTGAGACGCTGCCCAGCTTAAGAACTGGCCCTCACTACTCCCCTCCCCCATACCTAGCCCGATCTCAGGCCTTACCCGAGATGGCGAAGCCGCTGAAGCCCACCGCCAAGACCAAGAAGGAGATGGCTACGCCCTTGGAGTGAGAGTAGCCGACGACCAGGAGCAATGTTGCCTCCATGCCAAAGCCTGCAAAGACCCAGGAGTTCTGGCTACCCTCTAGGGGACCCAGGCGCGCCCACCCAAGCCCCACCCTCTCGGGGACCCAGGGGTCATTGTTCCCGAAGAAGGTCCTTTCCCAAGTGTTGCCTCCCCTGCCCAGGTATCCTGGACCTCATGCCAAGCCCCTTCCACAGCCCCAGATCGCTTCTCACCCCCGCAATTCATCATCTTTCGAACGTTGGTGGTGGACATGATGTGGCGGCTTCGCAGGAAGTCTGCGATCTGGCCCCCGATGGGGACGACTATCGTCATCACGAGGTGCGGGAGCGCGGACACCAGGCCCACCTGTGGAGTGGGGGGAGGAGGAAGGGAGAGCGCGGGAGCCCATTGGGCCTGCTTTCAGGAGCCAGGCTCCGCCCCCGAGAAACTCTTGGCTTCTCCCCTTGCTTTCAGGCCCCGCCCCTGCCCTGGTCCTGCAGAACCCCCAGGATCCCCTTCCCTCAGGTGCTCGGTTGGTCCCCCGTCTACTCTTCCCTTCCTGCTCTTGGCATTCCCCTCTCCCGCCCCGAATCGGATCCGAAGCGAAGTCTCTTCTTCCCCTTCGGCTACTGCCCTGTCGGGGATGGCAGGGGCGGAGGGAACGGGGCAGGGGGCCCACCTTGCTGATCTCAAACCCGAAGACCTCCTCAAAATAGGCGGGCTGAGAGATCAGCAGCAAGTAGAACGTCCAGCTCCGACAGAAGTTGGCCACGATGATGGCGTAGACGGGCATGGACGTGAAGAAGCGACGCCACGGTGTGCTGAATTTCTGTGGGGCGGAGAAGGGGCATTGAAGGCAGAGTGGACCCTGAGGTCGACAGACTGTCTACACTGGAGCGCCGCCCTTCCTCCTCCTCTCCTGTTCCCGAGGACTTAGGTGTTCTCTCCATCCCCGACCCTGTTCCGGGCACTCTGGGCCCCTTCCCCTCCCTGGAGCCCTGTCCCGAACCGAGGAACTCAGGCGTCTTCCCAGCCTTCTCTGGGGCCCTAGGCGACACTCCCTCCCCCATGACCCTGGGTCGCAGGCGTTCATCCTTTTTTCCTTCCAAGGCCCTGCCCCTAGGTCCCCGAGTCCCTGGGCATCCGAGGCTGACCACGAGCGGGTTCATGAGGCGGGCACTCTCGCCGATCGCGTCCTCAATGTACTTGCGCTCCTCCTCTGAGATGCTTGGGTGCTGGGCTGGAGACTCGTAGGACACTAGGAGCCAGAAGAGGTACCAGAAGATCCCGAAACTTCCTGGGGGCCGGAAGTGAGGCAGGGGGGTGCTGAGTCTTGGTTGGCTGAACCTCACCCCCAGGCCTTTCCCACAGCGGTCCCCCGGCTCTCTACTCACCATAGACGTAGAACACGGAGCTCCAGCCCGAGTACTGCACTAGGACTCCGGCGAGGGGCATGGCGACCACTGCCCCAGCGTAGGAGCCTGCGGGACAGAGCCAGGGGCTAGGAGGTCAAGCTGGAAGACCAAGGCCAGTCCTGCCCCTACCGGGATCCAGGACGCCCTTCCCCAGAGACCCCGCCCCTTTGGGAATCTAGGCACCCGATCCTGGGCCCCTACCAGAAACTCAAACACCCCCTCCGCCAGCCCAGCCAGACTCCTCGCCACCGCCCCCTGGAATCCCCTCGTCTTCCCCCTGCCCCCAGCTCTCACCGCAAAAGGCTGTGGTTGCCAGACGGCTGCGCTCCAGAGGTGGGGCCCACTTACTCCAGATTCCGTGACAGGCCGGGTACGTGACACCCTGAAGGGGATCGGGGGGAGGGCACAAGGGGGGGGTCAGGGATTGGGATGGGGCTTAGCCTGGAGGGACGGTGCTAGAAAAAAAGGGAGGACTCGCGAAAGGAACGAAGCCCAGAGGGTGGGGCCGAGAAAGGGACGGGCTTGGGAGAGGGGCTGGGCTTGTAGAAGTGGGAGGGGCTCGCACCTCCACAAGCCCCTGCAGGATTCGCACAAAGATGACGCAGCCGTAATGGACACGGGCAGCGGAGGGGATCAGCATGTTGAGGGTGGACGTGGCTACTATGGCGAAGCCGAAGACCCTGATGTGAGAGAGAGGCGTGGCGGGCATGAGCCAGTCTCCGCCCCCTAGCAGCTCTTGGTCCCGCCCCTTCCATGCTACCACTCCCAGTTCTCTCAATTCCGCCCCCACCTGTTGGCCGCAAACTTCTGGCAGATGAAGCCCCCGGGAATCTGGGTGACGATGTAGCCCCAGAAGAAGGAACCGTGGATGAGGCCCACGGTCTCAGGGTCCCAGCTGAACTGGGCTTTCTGTACAGGGCACAGAAGAGACCCCCGCCCCCATTAGCAGGGAGACAACCAGAGATTGTCCCTGGATCTAGCCTCCAATCTGAGGGGTTTTCGTCCATCCCCTTTGCATTCCACAGCACCAGCCCGTACCCGGCTCTGTTCCGGGCGCTGGAGTCTCGGGGTCTCTGAGTGAGTCTCTGTTTCTCTCTCCTTCTCAGCCCCCGAGACCTTAAGACTCTCTCTACCATTCCATATCTCCCAATCTCTGAAATTCCATGATTGTACTTTGAATTAGTTTGAATTCTTTGAATTTCCGAGGTACTCGGTGTCTCTGCAGCCGTGTCTACGCCTCCCTTCATGGGTTCCCTTGTCGTGGAGTACCTATTACCTCCATCTGTCCGTCACCAGGGCTTGATGTCTCTGTCTACCTGAGTTCCTGATTCTCACTGCTTCTTATTCCCCACGTCTCTGCTTCCCAGGGTCTCTGAGTCTCGGGGTCTTGGGTTTCCACTGCCCTACGCCTTCCCATCCTTGTGTCTCGGCGACTCTCTAGCTGTCTGACCCTCGGCGGATCTCTGAGTCTCGGGGTCTCTCTTTCTGAGCTCTGGCGGGTCTCTGAGCCTCGGCGGGTCTCTGAGTCTCGGGGTCTCTCTGACTCTCTGATTCTCCCGGCCCCACATCCCTGGGGTTCTAGGCCTGCCTTAGCTGCAGAAGCCTGAGTGGGGAGGGACAGCAAGGAGCCAGGGCAGGGCGGGGCAGGCGTGGGGGGGGAGGGGTTTACCTGCACGGTCACGTGGCCGCCCTTGTGCACGGTGCTGTTGTTCACCATAGACACGATGGCCACGCCCAGGTTGCAGCGGATGCCGAAACTGATGCAAAAGCCCAAGCCGCTCATGACAGCGATGACATAGCGGCGGGGCAGCCCCCAGCACGTGCAGTCCAGCACCGGCCGCGGCCTCCCTGCAGCCCCGCTGGAAGCCACGGGCCGGCCCTCCGCGCTCAGCTCTAGAGTCTCAGCGCCCTCCTGCCGTTTCTCCAGGAGCCTGGGCCGTGGAAGGTGAAGCTGTTGTCCAGGACTCCCTTCGGGGACCCAGGTGTGCTGTCCCCCTGCCCTGGTCCCTTCTCCCCTCTCCCTCCAGGAGCCCGGCGTCCCTCCTCCCTCAGCCCCGCTCCTTCAGGGACCAGGTTTCCCTTCCCTCCCACTCCTCCTTGGGACGCAGGCATGTCGTCCCCCAGCCCCTGCCCTCTTGTGATCTCAGCAGTCCTATCCTTCCTGTCGGATAAAGGCCCAGACAGGCATCCTGTGCTGGCCAAGTCCCCAGCTTCGTCAGAGCCCCTAGAACAAGCCCCGAATACGTGAAGTGGGAGCGGGGGAGGGATTGGGGAGGCACGGGTGGGGGGGAAGGGAGCTGGAGGCCGGGCCGCCTAGGTCCCAGCGGCCCCCGCGCTCGCACGCACACATTCCCAGAAATGTACTCAGCAGCCCAAGGTGTGAAGGAGGCTGGCGGGAAGGTGTCGCAGGAACAGCTGTTTCTCTACTGGGGCTGATAAATAAACCTTCCTATCTCTGATCTCTGCTCAAAGCTGACCCCTAATCTGAGCACGTGGGGCTGTGGACTCTCCCCACTCCCAGTTGCCCCTAGGGCCCCTGGTGTCTGAGTCCATCCTGGGGGGCTATCATAGAGACAGATGGGGCGCTCCTGTGAACGGGGGCGGACTGTGAGCCTGGGATGATGATTGCATGAGCTGGCCCAAAGACAGAGACACGGGGATTCAGAGAGACAGAGACACTGAGAGAGGGAGAGACAGTCAGAGGGGAGAGAGAGCCAGAGGGGAAAAATGTCGAGGGCGGCCCACAGAGGGAATGGGCAGAGACTGCAGATGTGGAGAAGGAGAAGGAGACTGGGGCAAGAGCCAGAGCCAGAGAGACAAGACAGAGAGAGATGGAGCGGGAGGAGGGAAGGGAGCTGAGCCAGGAGAGGAGCTGAGAACAGATGGAGCCCGAGAGAGACGGGGGAGGAAGAGAGAGCTGAAGAGACACGGAGAAAGAGGGAATGGCCAGACGGGCTGGGGTGGGGGAGAGAACGCGGGCACGGCCCCAGGCCCCCTACGGGGGCGGAACACTAAAAGGAAGGCTCCGCAGAGAAGGGGGAAGAGCCGGCGAGCTGCAGAGACAAAGGAGCGGAAGAGAGACTCGCAGAGACGAGGAGAGATACAAGAGACAAAGAAAGGGGGCAAAGGGAGGAACTGGGGGAAAAGCGGACTGAGAGACGGGGCAGAGACCAAGAGAGGATGGGGAAGAATTTCAGAGCCCAGTTGGAGAACAGAGATGTGAGTAGATGTGGGTTAGAGAGACAACGAGGGAGATTAGGAAAAGCAGAGAGAAGGGGACAAAGAAAGAGGGGGAGATTGAGAACCCCAAAGGGACCCAGGCGGCCTCAGTACCACATTAGGGTCCCCTGTGAGGCCTTCACTATTGCTGAATGACCTTGGATGGCTCATTCTCCTTTCTGGGCCTCAGTTTCCTTCTCTATACAGTAGGAACAAGAAGCGATTCTCTCACTAGGGCTGCCCCATCTCCAGCCTCCCAGTGGGCCCCTACCAACTGAGGTATAGGGCAGAGAGGGTTAGGGAATGTCCAAGGTCATCCTCCAGGGGCAGGAGGGAACCCAGGCCTCCCAGCTCCCAATCCAAAGGCTTCAGTCCCAACTTATTGTCGAGTGTCGGGTTCCGGCTGCGGTGGCTCATCGATCGTCCACCGCCGCTGGCGGCGGCCGGGGGTGGGAGGGGAGGAGGTGGGGGGCTGCGGCTCCTCTCAGCTTCTCTTGGTTTCACATTTCAGCCCCAGCTCTGCCTGAGAAACATCCCTCTCTCTGAGCCCTGCTCCTTCTCTGCCTCCCTCCCGACACTCTGCCCTCAAGTCTTCCCAGGAAAGTCAGGCTACACTCTGTTCTCTCTAAGGGCCTCATCCCTGGAAGGTGAGGGAGTAAGGTCAGGTGTCTGGACATCCCTGGTCCCTTCCACCACATCCTCACCACTCAAAGACCAGGGATGGGCAAAAACTGAGCAGACGACCCCACACACACATCTAGATAGGGCAAGGAAGAACTCAGGAACAGAGAGGTAACTGAAAGGTGTAAAGGAGAGATGAGTCAGAGATGGAGACGGACTGTGATGAAGAAGACACAGACAGATTGACCCCCAGGTGGACAGAGACTGAAAAACCCTCAGAGACAGAGAGCCCCCAGATCTTCGAAGACTGAGACCCAGAGCCCAGAGTTAGGGAGGACAAGGGAGGAAGATTTGGGGCAAAGTATTTAGGAGGCTCCCTTCCTCGCCCTCCTGGGGCCAGCAGGGAGGTGAGGGCTACGGCTCTCTCTCGTCTTCTTCACACTGGAGTATTTTGAGCTGAGTGTGAAAGGAGGTGAGGAGGAAGGAGGGGTAGGGATGTGGGTGTTAGGTGGGGGGGGTCAAGGTCACAGCAACCTCTCCATCCCTCTGATCCAGCCTAGAGGAACAGAGGTTTGACTCCGACAGGACTGGACGACCAGTTGCTCCAGAGAGACCAGAAGAGTCCCTGGTCAGCCCTAGCCTCCCCTGGGAGAAGTCCTTAGACGTATCCTAAGCTCCTAGACTCGGTCCTCCTCCCTCCCCTCCCCCCCAGCTCCCACCATCTCAGGAACCTAGGCCTCAGGCTGGGGCCTCAGCCCCTTCTGGGCTTAACCCCCCTCAAGGACACATGGATTCTCCCACCCCACCCTCTGCAATCCGCTTTAGCTTTGGATTAAAGGGAGGGGCCGAAGGGGACAGAGACTCACAGAAGCATACAGAGCAGTCTTGCTAGGGAGATAGGTTGAGAGAGAGAGAAAGGGGGAACCCCAACAAGTGAGAAGAGCCAAGAGATGGGAGAGGAAAAGAAAGGAAGGGAGGCCCTCAGTCCACGAGACAGAGACACAGAGAGATAGGGCAAAGAGACATAGAAGGAGATGGAAGAGACAGAGAGGGAGGAAAAGAAGGAGGCAGAGAAAGACTGGAATGGGAGACAGCAAGAGAAGGGAGGGGAGGGGATCCAGATGGAGAAAAGAGGACAGAGAGGAAGAAAGAAGCAGAAAGAGACCGAGACAGTGCGAGATACGCAGAGACAAGAACGCCAGTGAGCGCGCTGTCCAGGGGGCCCAGACAGTCTTGCCATCGGGCGCTCACTCACCGGTGGAGGCGGCCCAGGGCGCGGCCAGCCAGCTTCCGAAACTCGTCTTGCCGGAACTCCATGGCTCCGGCTCCCCTGGCTCGGCCCGGCCCGGCCCCGGCCCGGCCCCGGCCCACGCTGCCCCCGCCCGGCTCCTGCTCGGGCTCCGGCTCCGGCTCCGCTGCCGGGGGATGTGGACGCCCCTGCCCGAGCCCCAGCTGCAGGGAGGGAGGGAGGCGGAGCTGCCCAAGACTCCTCCCCCGCCCGCCCGCGCTGCCACCAGTCCCTGAGTGAGCCGAGGCCCGGCCCCACCCTATAAGGGACCCCGGAGTTGGGCGCTGCCTTGGGAGAATCCCCTAGTCTGAGGTGGCCAGACCCTGAGGAACCCTAGTCCAGTTCCCTGGGGCCCCGTCCTCTGAGGCATCCAAGCCGCCCGGGCCCCTACCCTCTGGGTCCCCCCCCCCCCCCCCCCCTTCATTTGAAACACCTCCCCCTGGACTCTTGTAGATATCTACCGCCCCGCCCTCTGAGAGACCCGGGCACCCAAGACACAGACTCTCTGCCCACTACGGGTCCCAAGATTCTGAGAAGTAGTCTCAGGCGTTCGAGGGACCCTTGGCTGTTAAAGCACTTCTGTCCAATCCCTAGACCCAGCCCTCTGAGGGAACGGGTATCCAGTCGGACAGACCGCACCTTCTGAGACTTTGCTGCTAGCCTTCTGAAGGACCAAAGTAGATTGAGACCTCAGGTAACCAGAGCTAGTGAATGCCCCACCTGAGAAACCCCCTCCCTTTGAGGGACTCCCAGCGTCTACGACCCTAACTTCCCCTCAGAAGGTGCCCCTACACCTGAGATCCGAATCCTTCCTTTGAAGGATTGACTTCAGAGTCTGAGACAACCCCACCCCCGCTCCTAGAAGTATCTCCAGAAGTCTGAGGTGTGGTCTCAGGCTTTTGACGGACCTCCTGCCCAGTAAAGGGCAAAGCCCAAACTCCAGGTCCAACCCTCTGAGAGAGTCCGGAGTCCGTGCCCTTCTCGAAGGAGGTAGTCTTCTGAAGAACCAGGGCACCTGATATCCTGTCCCTGCCCACCAGGGGATCCTGGCTGGACCACTCTGCGAGATCCTGGATCAACCCTCCCAGTGGGTTGAGCGACCCCTTCTCTCCCCCTTAGGGCTCCAAGGAGCCTGATCGACCCTGTTACATGTGGGATCACAGCTTCAGGCTTCCGCGCCTCCCCTTGACAGACCTTGGGGTCTGGATTCCGGCGGTCCACCGCACCTACTGACCACAGCGTCAGAATTCTAAACCTAATCCCTCAAGGGACCCCGAAATCTGGCCCCCACTCCCATAAGTACTTTAGCAAACCTCCCCAAATCTCCTCCCCTCCATGGCCCCGCCCCTAATTAAGGCACCGCTTCTGCACTATGTATAGAACTTAAGCCTTCCCAAGGGGAAGGCTGGACTCCCGAGTTTCGCCCCCAGCCTTAACCCTCCGCTCCAGTCCTGGCCTAGCCAAGAGGTCTAATGCACTTGGGAATTAAATATTTATGAGTTCGTCTGTAGCTCTAGCCTCTGAATGGGGATGGGGAGTGCGACACGTGCGGGGTGGACTCTAGGTCAGATGCAAATCTTCCGGGAGCTTCCACTCAGACCTCCCTCCCTCCCCAAGTCCTCCGTCTCCCTAGGGCCTAGTCTCTGTGTCTCTGTCTCCAGTCCCTCCGGTTTTAGAGCCGAATCTGCCTCTGGACTCTATCCCAGTCTCTGAACTTCTGTTGTCTCTATCCCAGTCCCTCAAGGATCTGTCTCTGGTCCCTTCTCTATTTTCTTTCTTTCTCTGTCTGTCCAGTTCGTCTCTCTCCTGTTAGGCTCTCGCCCATCTCTGTCTCTCTCCATCTCTCTGTTCCATATGTTTAGAGGTAGCTTAGTGTCTCGGTGGGTAGAGCCTAAACTCAGGAGGACCTTGAGTTCAAATGCAGAGTCAGACACTTACTTAAGCTCTGCGACCGTGAGCAAATCACAGCCCCTGTCTTCCTCAGTTTCCTCAACGGGAAAATGAGAGTAACAATAACACCCCCTTCCCAGGGTTGTTGGGAAGATCAGTGCTTGGCGCACAGTAGGCGCTCAATAAAGGCTTGCTTGCTTCCTTCCTGGCTCTCGTCCCCATGTCTACCTTTCTCTGCCAAGGCAATCCTCAGACTGTCCCCGGAGCCGTCACTGGCACAATCCCGCGCAGGGAAGAAGGGGACCCATGCGCCACCTGTCGCTTAGGTCCGAGGGCTAAGGAAGCAGGGAATCCTCTGAGTTTCGGAAAGAAAAGGATGAAAGAGTTTGGGAGAGAATGCCCCCGAGGTTAAGGGCCAGAATGGGGTACTTCGGGCTGAGGGAGGAAACCCCTGAGTCCTCGAGGGACGAGGGCTAGGAATGAGGAGAAGCCTGGAGCAGGCGGGCTCCCAGCCAGGTGCTGTGCGGAAAAGGGGGTTGGGCGAAGCAGATGGCTAAGGGGAGGAGGGAAGAGGGAAGCTAACCGTAGCCACCGTCATCTCTTGCTCCGGCTTATGCCTTTGCCATGGAGACGGGGAAAGGGAAAGGAACCCAGGCCCCGGAGCTCCACCCCAAAGGCTCCCTTTCGCCGCTGACTCAGGCGTAGCCCTCAGCTTCTTCCCCCACCAACCTGTGGCGGCCACCTCCTGGGAGCACCGAAGCGGACTACAGCTCCCAGCAGCCCCCGAGGCTGAGACCAGGGCTCTTTCCACAAAAGAGGACTGGGGCCCTCCTGGGAGTTGTAGTTCCAGCCATTGCCGAACACCGAGGAACCACGGACGGACACCGGCTTGCGTGTGTCTCGCGGCACGACCGAGACCCCAGCCTTATCTGGGAGTCAAAGGTCCCTCCAACCACCCCCCCCATGGCCCAAGGAGGAAGATGGTTGAGTATCATCAGGGGCTGGGCAGTGTCCGGGACAGGGACAGGCTCTGGGATACGCTTCCCAGAGCCTGCTCCCCAGAAGCTGCCCAGTACAATTGTCTGGTTTTACTTGAGAGGAAACTGAGGCCCAGAGACTGAAGGAAAACAACTTGACTCAGGTTACACAACTACCCTAGGGTCTCCATCTTTGATGCAAAACCAGGACTCCGACGCCAAATCCATTGTTTTCTGCACTCTGTCATGGTCTGGGGTCCCTGGGTCTTCAGTTGCAGGCACTACAGTTTTAAGGACATTAATAAACCGGAGTGCCCTAAAACAGGCGATCAGAATGGCGAAGGGGCCTTGGGAGCGATCAAATCCTGAGGATGAGTTGGTGGAAATAGATGGAGGAAAGAAGCCCAGGCCGGAAGCCCATATACTTGGTGGGAGTTCCTGTGAACTCCAAAGCTTAGTGGGGCTGGGAAAGGGAAGGGAGGCAGGGAGATTTGCAAAAAAAAAACATAGAAGCTAGGTGTCTAGGGAAAGTTCCTAGTGAGAGCTGCCCCAAAGTGGTGGTGCAGGAGTCAGCTGGGGTGGGGGTCCCCATTGCCCTCCATTGAAGGCCTTCCAGCAGGTATGGTGGAGAGGAAATCCTGGTTCTACAAACGTGCTTAATTGGACAACCTAAAGAACCTGTTTGGGCTCTCTTCTTCTGTCTGGGGTGCTCCTGTGAGGCCAGCCCCCCCCCCCCATCCAACTCTGACAGGCCGATTGATTTCCAATTTTAAGCGGGCCATTTATCATGGACATATTGTCACAGGTCTTCCCTTCTCCAAAACCCAGGGAATAAAGGAAGTGAAGGAATATGAGATGGATGGGTCCTGCTACCAGCTCCAGGCCCCAAACTAGAAAGCTGAGAACAGGGGATCCAGTTTGGGGGAACCCCCAGGTCTCCTCCCAGGGCTCCTCCCAACCCTGCCCCCAAAGTCAACCTGCCTCTGGCTCAGCCCTTCATTCCCACTAGCTGAGCTCTCTTGGAGTTTTGGGTCTTGGGAAAAAGGGGAAGAATGATTAGAGTTGAAGATCCCAGAGATTGATGAGATTTTTTAAAAATGAGACTGGGGCGGCCAGGTAGCACAGTGAGTAAGAGCACCGGCCCCAGAGTCGGGATGACCTGGGATCGAATCTGGGCTCAGACACTTAGCACCCACCCAGAAACACCTGGCCGTGTAACCTTGAGCAAGTTACTTAACCCCATTTGCTTAAAAAAAAATGAGACAAAGAAAATTCAGCTAGGTTCCACAAATCTTTATTAAACGCTTACAGTGTGAGACACGGAGATAAGACGAGGATAACCAAATAGTCCCTGCCCTCCAGGAGTTGACAGTCTGCCAGTCGATCCCCCTCCCCCGCAGTAAGACCTCAAGAAGACTCCACACACACATGCCATCCGCCTACAACGGGCAGGGAAGGAGAAGAGAAGGCTGACCAAGGCCTGCGCCCCCGCTTTTCTTATGGGGTTCTAAGTCGAGGCCGACTGCGATGGTACTACAGGCTGGGGAGAGGGGGGGAGGGGAAGGGCCCGCCCAGAAGACTGGGCCTCGGGAGGGGAAGGGCCGGCTTGGAAGGATGACCCGGCTGCAGCAGGTGGGGAGGGGGACGTCCGCGGCTCTGGGGAAATGGTCAGTGCTTGGAGACGGGTCCAAGCGCGGGCACGAGCGGTGGGGCTGAGGCAAGGGCCCAGCTGGGCCTCGGCCTGGGCAATACGACGGGCGAAGCGGCTTCGATCCCGTGCCAACTGCTCCCACGGGCCCTGGCGGGAGGCGCGGGCGGGCCCTGCCCATACCACCAGGAGGTGAAGCCCCACAGTACTGGAGAATCGGACCTGGAAGGAGGCAGACAGTGAGGATGGTGTGAGGCAGATACAGTGGGATCCTGACTCACCTTCCCCACCCCACCCCACTCTGGCTGAGCTGGTTTTGCAAAGCACTCACTCCCCACTATAGTACTCCGACCTCTGACATAGGAGGAAACTGAGGCTTTCTGAGAATCACGGAAGTAGTAAGTAAAGAATGGGGGGAGGGGAAAGGAACCAGCATTTATTAGGCACCTACTATATACCAAGCATTGTCCTAAGCCCTTTACAAATATTTAGTAAATAAAGCAGTCTCAGACCCCTTCTCTGAAATGCGCCTGCATCCCCCTTCTGCTAACTAACCTCATATTACATAGATAGCCTGAATGGCCTAAGGGACACATTGCTGGCCCCAGAATCAGGAGGACCTGGGTTCAAATCCCATTAGTCGTTCGACTCCAAGGGCAAGTTCTTAGCCTTCCTGGACCTCAATGACTTCCTTGAGTCATTCTTCCTTGAGGCTCTGACCTGCCTGGCTACCATCCACCCAGACTCCCCTCCACAGGATGGGCCAACATTCAGGCCTCTACTCACCTTCCTGCCTGGAGGGGGTTCAGGCTCTGGCTCCACAGGCCTCCGTGGGGGCCGAAGGCGCCTCTTCAGCCTCTGGGGTAGCTGAGGTGAGGGCCAGGGGGCTGGCTGCTCGGCCCCAGGAGCAAAGATGGAGACACGGCAGAGCTGCAGCCCTGGGCCCACCCTGCACACAGCTTCTCCTCTGGCATCTTCCCAGTCTTCTTTTTCCTCTTCAGGCTGGTAGGCCCAGGCCCTGAGCAGGGGGCTGGTGAGCACAGCAGGGGGCT
>NW_027186389.1:1307077-1310605 GCF_028583685.1 Petaurus breviceps papuanus
GGTCTGTAGGCCCAGGCCCTGAGCAGGGGGCTGGTGAGCACAGCAGGAGGCTGGCTGTCTGCTCCTTCCTCCCCATCACCTTCACTTCCCCCCATTCCCCTTTCCTCTGCCTCTTCTCTGAGCTGCCAGGCCAAAGACCAGGAGTCCTGAGGGCTGCTGTCCACAAGGGAAGGGGGGCTTTGCTCAGCTGATCCTGGGGCCTCAGTCATCATCTCAGCTCCCACCCCTTCTCTTCGGTCTTCATTCTCATTGCCCTTGTTCTCTCCAGGCTGGTGGGCCCTTTGTCCCATGAGGGAACCTGTAGCTGCTCCCTCCTCCTCCTGGCCATCATCTCGTTGGGCCAGGCCTGCAGGCCTACTACCAGGCTTCTCTCTCTTGGCTGCTTCATCATGGATCTTCTGTTCTTGAGACCCAAGATAGGCTGGGCCTTCAGTGGCTCCTTCATCACCCTTTTTCCTCAGTTGCCCAGCCCAGGATAGGGGGCTAGAGCTAGCTTGAGATCTTCTGACTTCAGGCCAAGGTCCTGGGGCCTGGAGGAAGGGGTCCTCCCCCTTCTCAGCTCTGGCTTCTGGGTTCACAAGCTTTGCCTGTCCTCTAGGCTTGGGCTGGAGTCCCACCCTCCACAGCTGGGACCAGGCCCAGGCCAGAAGGAAGAGAAGGCCAGAACACAGGCTGATCCTGAGGGAGGCTCCCAGGGGGATACCAGTGGTGTGTCCCAGGTCAGGGAGAGGCTGCAAAAGAAAGAAAAACAACCAGGTTAAATTAGACTTCTCTTGGCATGAGTCATAGGACAGAAATGACACCAAGCATTTGGCAAAGCCAGACTTCCGACCTGACTATTCTCCCTTAGGGACCCAAATGGTCCCTTTCCGGGGCACTTGTCCCATTCCTGGTATCCCTAAGCATTTTTGCCCAGTTGCTCTTCACCTAGTCTGGGGTTTGGGTTTTTTTAAGACTAGCCTTAACCCCAAAGCAACCCAGCTTTCCTTTGCTCTTTGCAAGATATGTTGGGGTTTACAGGCTACATTTCTTTCTTCAGGATCATGCCTTTAACCCAAATCGCTCTGGCTTCTCACTGATTGGCCAACAGTAGGTCCCATGTCAAACACCACTTAGTCACTGTTTGGACCCTGACTGACTCAGAGTGAACGTAAATGGGAATTGTTTCTGTTTTGGCCAGAAACCCTGAGAGACTTCTCCTCCTAGTTTGATTTTTTTCTTTTGACTATGTTGAAGAGGCCATTTTTTGCCTCTTTTCTTACCTAGTCTTGATCACTGAATGGGTGTTGCCTCAGTCAAACTTAGACCTGAGAAAGACCTTAGCTTTAAAAGGCCAAGGTCTCCCACTGCATCCTGGGCCATCTCTAGTCATCCTGATCTGTATATGGCCACTGGACCCAATTGGCTTTAGAGGAGAGAGGGAAGCTGGTGACTTTGCACAGCCCTCCCTAACTCAAGTCCAATTCACTTGCAAGTCATGGCATCACCTCCCTGATGTCATGGTCCTCTTCGAGAATGAAGACTGAAGCAGGTGTGCTTTATCTCTGCTTCCTAGACCCTGAGAGCCTCAAGCACCACTTACAAGGCAGCTGGTGCCTCTGTGGCCGGAGCACTGGGCCTGGAGTCAGGAAGACCCATGTTCAAATCTGGCCTCAGACAGCTTACTAGCTGTGAGACCTTGGAGAAGTCACATAACCTCTGTTTGCTGTAAAATGGGGATAATCATAGCACTTACTTCCAAGAATTGTGATCATATTTGTAAAGCACTTAGCAGAGTACCCAGCAGACATTAATAAATACCTATTCCCTTCCCTCCCTGCTGGGAGTTCTCCCTGCCCACCTTAAGAAGCCAACGGCCTCCTGGACCCTTCTGATCCTCATCTTCTCAGAGATTCTGGAGTCTCCCCTCTGCCTCTCTGTTCTGAAGTTCCCAGTTCCCTGTCCCCTAACAGGAAATGTGTCCCTGTGCCCCTCCTTGTCCAGTCCTGCCCCCTCGGAGGTCACTGTCTCCTTTCCTGTACTGTCCTCTCTGGAGTCTCTCCCAGTCCCGGCCCCTCGGAGCCCCCGAGCCCCCTCCTGCCCCCATCGGGGCCCCGGCACCCCCTCCCTGTCCGGTCCTCTCCTCCGGACTCACCGGGTCAGGGTTGTGCGTCATCCTGGGGGCAGGGAGGGCGTCCACTGGCATGGTGATGTCCACGGCGGGTCCAGGCTAGAGCTCATGTTGTCCAGGGGCCCCAAAGGCTCGGCGTCTGCGCTCTATGTCCGGCAGGGCTCTGCTCTCTCTCTGGACTCTTCTCTCTCAAGTCAGGTTAGCTCTGATCTGAAAACGGCTGCTCTGGTCCTCATATACGACGCGCTGACGTCACGGAGCAGAGTTTACCAACGTCAGGGAGGGGCGCGGGGGAAAGCGAAAAACGCGATGCCATCACTCCCTCCCGAGTGCAGTTTCCGTACGTTGAATCAGATCGGATCCCCAAGGGAGGGGGAAAGAGGCGGCCGCTGACAACATGCGAGGGGCGGGGCGAGCAGGGAGCTCGGTGACGTCACGGTCCCGTGCCCCAGAGATCCCCAGCCCAGGAGGTGATTCAGGGCTCTGGAACCTCCGAGAGCAGCCCGGATCAGCCCCCGCCCAGCCTTGTCCTTCCTCTGGATCGCGGCTGTCTCCCAGCCCCGTGTCACCCTCGTAGGCGATGGGCCAGCCTGACGTCCTCGCCACTGTCCTGGTCACTGACAGGAACGGAACGGCACCGGGCCGAGTGCAGAGTCCTGGGGTCTTCCCTTGTAGACCGCCTTCCGCGTGGGAGCTGAGCACGCGGGTTTCCATCCGCGCTGTGCCAGGTGCCTCCTCTGTGACCCCTCTGAGCCTCAGTTTCCTCTCCTGTAAAATGAAGGGGTCTTTGCAGCTAAACCTCTAATCCCTCTGATCCCATTAATGTCACAGCACAGTGCACAACCTTCTGACCGTACCTGTATAACCTCCTCACCCAGTCGGTCAGTCAGTTTAGTCAGTCATTCAGTCAGTCAACAAACTCTGAGCACGGTCCAGAACAGCCTTCTGGACCAGCCTTCTCTTGCACCCCTCCCCCAGCCCCCAGCCCGTGCCAGACGGGCTGCACGCTTCCTTTCAGCCAGCCCGGGGTCTCCCCCAGTTCCTTTACTCTCCGGGGCCCAGGAGGCTTGTGCGGAGCCCCTTGAGTCCCACCCCGAAGCTGTGGGGGTAGTCCAGCCTTGGGGTCAGGGGAGAAGGAGGGGCCGGGCCAGAGGGAGGGATGAGCGTGGGTGGAGGAGCTGAGGAACAAGGGAGAGACACAGACCAACTGGAGAGAAAGGGAGAGGTCCGGACAGAGAGAGAGGGAGAGACAGAGGGATACAGGAAGGTATGCGGAGGCTGACACGAAATCCAGGGTTACAGAGAGAGTCTGCTGGACAGCAAGACTGAAACGGGGGGCTGAGAGGAGGGAGGTGGGGAAGGGGGAGAGAAAGAGGGAGAGAGAGAGAGAGAGAGAGAGAGAGAGAGAGAGAGAGAGA
>NW_027186389.1:1310705-1335421 GCF_028583685.1 Petaurus breviceps papuanus
AGAGACAGAGAGAGAGAGAGAGACAGAGAGAGAGAGAGAGAGAGAGAGAGAGAGAGAGAGAGAGAGAGAGAGAGAGAGAGAGAGAGAGAGAGAGAGAGAGAGCGAGAGAGAGAGAGAGAGAGAGAGAGAGAGAGAGAGAGAGAGAGAGAGAGAGAGAGACAGAGAGAGACAGACAGAGAGAGACAGACAGACAGACAGACAGACAGACAGACAGAGACAGAGAGAGACGGAGAGAGAGGGAGAGGGAGACAGAGACAGAGAGACAGAGAGAGAGAGACAGAGACAGAGAGGGAGACAGAGAGAGACACAGAAAGAGACAGAGAGAGAGAGACAGAGAGACAGAGACAGACAGAGACAGAGAGAGACACAGAAACAGAGAGAGAATAGAAGGGAAGAACCAGTGGGAGAGGAGGGAGGGAAGGAGGGAGAAACACAGAAAGAGAAAGAAAAAGAGGAAGAGACAGAGAGGCAGACAGGGAGTGACAGAAACAGATAGAGGGAAAGAAAGTCCCAGAGACAGTGAGAGACAAAGAAAAGGAGAGAGACAAAAGGCAGAAAGAGCCTGAGAAAGGGACGAGTTAGGGAGTGGAGAGAGAAGGCTTGGAAACCAAAGCAAGGAGATCCAGCTGGGACTTGGGTCGGGTTCATCCCATTTCCTTCGTCAGGAGAGTCGGGTAAGTTTCTAGACCTGGGGGTGGAGGAGGGGGGCACAGATGCGCCTGGGTCCCTTCCTTGGGGTTGGGGGGTGGCATGTTTGATCAGGGCTGGGAAGTGAGGAGGAATGAGGTTACCCGGGGAGTCAAGCTAAGGGATAGGAAGGCACTGTGGATCTCTAAGCACGAAGGGAGGGGCAGATTCCTGGCCTGAAGGGGCGAGGGGTGGGGGTGGTCTAAACATAAAGAGGCCTCTTTTCTCTGGCCTCCACCCCAACAGCTGCTGCAGCCGCCCACCCCCTGGCACTGCCCTCGGTATGTGGCAGGGAGCCAATGCCTCCCCCAGCTCTCCCCCCATTCTCTGTCCCTCACACAAGGAGGCTTTTCTCCTTAGCCTCCCCACTGCTGGGGTCACTGACCCTGCCTGGGCTCCTTCTCCTGAACCTCCCTCAATTTTCTTCTTCTTCAAGCAGCCACCCACCATGGAGGAGGGAAGGCCTCGGAGCAGCCTCAGCATGGCCAGTACTGTCTCCACTGTCTCCTCCATCAGCCTCAGCACCAAGGTGATGCAGTGGGCTAGGTGGGGCTAAGGAGGGCTGCTGAGCCCTCTCTCTGTTTCAAGGCTCAGACTCCCAAGACCTGGGGGGGGGGGGGACACAGGAAACAGGCCTAGGGAGCACCCAACACTTGGTGCCTTCCAATAGCCCAGAGTCTGCGGCTCTCACCTGGCCTGATTCTTCCCCACCCCAGGTGCTGAGGTCATCTGCCCCCTGGCAAGAGTCCCCAAAGCCTCATTTTTATACTCTTTGAGCCACTTTGCCCTTTCCTCCTCTAGCATGATGGGGCCCTGAGATCCTAATGGTTTAGGGCATCTGCTCCTGGGGAGCCAGACTGAGAGAGGAGAATGTAAGTTTCTTGAGGACAAGCACTGCCTCAGGTGTGTTGCTATCCCTAGCACAGCTCCCGGCACAAATAAAATGAATCGAATGTGATCTGAGATTTCTGTCCCGCCCCCCCCCCCCAACTCCCCTTGGCCAGAACCCTAAGCCTCCCAGTAGAACGCCCTGCCCCCTTGAGAGGAGGAGAAAGGACAGAAGAGCCGCTCTGCTCTACAAAGGAGCCTTTCAAGCTGCGAGGTTTCCCTGTGCCCCCAGACACCCTTCCCTGCCTCTCTCTCCTCCAGCCCCCTCGGGCGGTCAGCCGAGTCCACGCCTTTGGGAAAAGGGGGAGCTCCCTCCGCAGGGACCCCAACCTGCCTGTTCACATCCGAGGCTGGCTGCATAAGCAGGTAAGGTGGGGCTGTGGCCCCTGCCTCTGCCCCTACGGACTTCATCTGGCTGCAGGGGAACTCCAGCTTTCCCTTGTTCCTTGACTGTCACTCCTTGCCGCCGAGGTCACACCCCCATCTCTGTTGTCTTGCCAGCCCTGTCTCTGTGACCCTCCTTGACTCCATTTTCCCTTCATCTCTGCCTCCCCATCTCTACTCCATCTCCTGATATATGTTCAGGTCAATATTTGTCAAAACATCTCTGGTCTCAAATTCTGAAAATATGACTCTGTCTCCCTGTCTGTGTCCCTCTGTCTCCCCATCTCTTCCCTCTGTCTCCCCATCTCCCTGTCCCTGTCTCCCTCCCTGTCTGTCTCCCTCTCTGCCTGTCTGTGTCCTGTCTCCCCATCTCCTTCCCTCTCTCTCCCCATCTCCCTGTCCCTGTCTCCCTCCCTCTGTCTGTCTCCCTCTCTGCCTGTCTGTGTCCGTCCCTCTCCCCATCTCCTTCCCTCTGTCTCCCTATCCCCCAGTCCCTCTCTGCCTGTGTTGCTGTACCCCAGCTCCATCCTCCTGAGGCTTCACCTCTCTCAGGGCACTCAGGTGCCTCTGGTCTCTCTCCTAGGACAGCTCCGGCCTCCGACTCTGGAAGCGGCGCTGGTTTGTCCTGTCTGGCCACTGCCTCTTCTATTACAAGGGTCAGTGTCCAAGGAATGGGGTGGGATGGGGATTGAGACACCTTCCCCAGTGACCCCTGGCCCTTGACCTCCTTGCAGACAGCCGGGAGGAGAGTGTCCTGGGCAGTGTCCCTCTCCCCAGCTACAGTGTGCGTCCAGATGGCCCTGGGGCCCCGCGGGGGCGCCGCTACACTTTCACTGTGAGTTAGAGATGATCTTGGTGTCGTCCCCCCCATCCCGCAGAGCCCTTCTGGAACCCTGGCATTCTCTGCTCGGGCTACTAGTGGCTCCCCGCCCCTCCCCCCTTACCTTCCATTCACTGTAATCCCCTGGCTCTGTACTTATCTATGAATGTCTCCCCCCCCCCCCCCCCCCACATAAGCTGCTTAAGAGCCCGATGGTCCCTAGTACAGAATCCCGGACCGAGTGCCCAGGGCCCGGGGCCTGGCAAAGAGGACCAAATAATGCTCATTCACCAATGCCCCTCAAGAACTCTGGCTGCCCGCCAGCCAAGACCCAGAAATCCCTTCCCTGAGCTTAATGCGCCCTCAGAGCCCAGGCATCGGGCTCCCTCCGCCTCCTCACCTCCTTCCGCAGGCCGAACACCCGGGGATGAGGACGTATGTGCTGGCCGCCGACACCGTGGAGGACCTTCGAGGGTGGCTGCGAGCTCTGGGCCGTGCCACCCGAGCTGAAGGGGACGACTTGTAAGTGGGGGCAGCATTATGGCCCCCTGAATCCCGGCCCCGCAGCGTCTCTGGCCCTGAAGGGGTCCCGACTTTCCCATCACTAAAACGGGTAGCGGTCCAAAACTTTTGTTACTATTGTTATCCAGTCTCGTCTGACTCCTCACGACCCCATCTGGGGTTCTCTTGGCAGAGATACTGAAGCAGATTGCCATTTCCTTCTCCAGCTCATTTTACAGATGAGGAAACTGAGGCAAACAGGGTGAAGTGACTTGTCCAGTGTCACACAACTAGTACGCATCTGAAGTCAAATTTGAATTCGGGGCTTCCTGACTCCAAGCCCAGTGCTCTGTTCACGATGGCACCACCTAGCAGCCCCATGCCCACGAATCCAAGAATCCAATCTAGAGCTAAAGCCACCTCAGAGGCCATCTCCTCTGGCCCTCTCCTTTTACAGAGGAAGAGACTGAGACCCTGGAGGTTAAAAAAAGGACTTGCCTAACGCCACTTGGTAGTAAGCATCCAAGGTGGAATCTGAATTCAGGTCCTTGTAAACTGGACCCTGTCTTCTTACCACTGCCCCAGGTTCCCTCAGAGAAGCTGATGCTTGTACTGGTGACCACACTGGGCTTGGAGTCGAAAGACACCTGAGTCCCAATCTCACACTTGAGATTTCATAACCATATGACCCTGGGCAGGTCACTTAGCCTCCTGAGCCCCAGTCTGAATGAAAGAAAGGCTACCTGCCTTAGGTGCTGGCAGTGTGCCGGATGCCTTGGGAAGGGCTGATGATACAATCACAGGAAAGAAAGTTAGTCACCCGCTCTCGAGGAGAATGCCTTCTGCTGGGGGAAGAGGACAAGGCAGCTACAATGGAAAGGAGAAAGGTGTGTGTGCATTCACGGATTCGTGTGAGTGTGTGAATGGGGGGGTGTGGGTGTCCGTGTGAGGGTGTGGGTGCATGATTGTGAGCATGGGATTGTCTGTGCACTGTGCATGTGAGTGCATGCGTGCTTATTGTGTATGTGTGTGAATTGTGTGTTTGAGTGTGTATGAGTGTGACTGTGAGCATGTTCATGCGTACATATGTGTGAATGTGTGTGGGTGTATACATTCATGCATGTCTATTGTGTATTTTGTGAATGAGCATGTATTGCACATGTGAGTACACGTGTGCATATGAGTGTGTGCACAGGAATTCGTGTGCACATGAGTGTCGACTGTGTACACGTGTGCTATAAGTGTGTGCGTGTGTAAGTATGAGTGTACAAGGGGGTATGGGTGTGTTTACAGACATGTGCGCACATACAAGTATGTGTGTGTTTGTGCGATGTATATATACCTATACTGTGTCTGTACATGTCTGTTTGGCATGTGCGTGTGTGTGCATATGAGTATGAGTGCACACGTGTGCTTGTATGCATGTATATACAACCGTGTGCGCATGTGTGTTTGCATACATGCATACACAAGCCTGTGCATGTGTGTGAGTGTGTAAGGATGAGTGTACGTGTGTGTGAGCTCATGGGCATGTGGATGTCTCTGGGCATTGCCCCTCTTGCAGCCTCCACCCTCTGCCATTGCAGTGCTCTCTTGCCTTCCTCCAAGGCTCTGCTCCCGCCCTGTCTCCTTCCGAAGATGGCTGTCACTCCTCCCCCAGCAGAATGGCATTAGGGCAAGGGCCGGCCACAGAGTCAGCACCGAGAGGAATAGCCTTTGATTCTCTCCCCTCCAAGGCAGAGCTCAGAGAAGAGCAGTAATGATAACAACCAGCCAACATTTGTAGAGGAAGCACGTTGAAGTTTCCAAACCCCTCAAAACACAGGTGCCATTATTATCCCTGTTTTACAGATGAAAAAACTGAGGCAGGTAGGGGTAAAAATGACTGGCTAGGTTGAGCTCAGGTCCACCAGACTCATGTCCAGTGCCCTATCCACTGCACCACCTAGTGGTCATTTTGACCGGACCAAAGAGGACCTAAAGTGAGCTAAGCCTGGAAGGTCCTCTGGTCCTTTGTTTGTCCTAGAAGCAATGGGGAGCCACTGAGGATTCTTGAGCGTGGGAGGGGGAGTGCATACTAACAAGATGACTGCAACAGGAGTGTAGATGCCCTGAATTCCAGGGAATGCTCCTGAATGAGCCTTAGCTCAGAGTCATCTCTGCCTTCTCTCTCCCTGCAGCAGCCCCCAGACCCCACCTGCTGGACCCCCAGCTGGAGAAGGCCCTGGGGGTCCTGGGGGACCACCTGCGGCGGGGAGCAACGAAGAGGGCCTCAGTGCCGAATCCCTGGAGGTGGCTAGGATCTCTGGAAGACACAGGGAGCTCACCCCTAGCCTTCCACCTGGGCTTATAGAGCCACCCCAGAGAATCAGACAAAGGGCAAAGAGTCCAGAGTGAGTATGTATGTGTCTGTATTGGGGGGGGGGGCATGTGGAGGGGAAGGGATGAGAAGGGAGAGGTACTCCCAGGCTCAGGAAGCCTCCTTACCCTTCTCCCCTAGGCTGTTTTCTCCCCTCTCCCGGCCCCCATCACCCCTGGGTCTTCCACGGCCACGCTCAGCCCCTGCCCACCGTCCCTCTGCTCTGGTTGGGGGAGACAACCGACCCCACACCCCACTGAGCCGGATCGATGTTCGACCTTTACCTGAGTGGGCTCCAGAATCAAGGACCTTGGCCCAGCCCTCCACGCCCCGACGGGCACCACCATTGGAGACAGGGCCAAGGAGACCTCCTAGGAGCCCCCAACACTGGGCCACTGAACTCCGAACCAAGGTGAGTGAGCCTAGTGGACAGGAGAACCACATCACCCATGAGGCCTCAGGTCTATCTAGGTTAGGTGATTAATACCTCTGCATATAAAATAGGAATATGGTCCATGGTCAAGTCTGTGTGATCAGCTGTGGAAGGGGAGAGTGTGAGTCAGCCACTATTCTTGTTAAGACGTTATGGAGATTTTAGATCATTGTCAGCCTCAGGCCAAGGAAGGCCTTCCCTCACTAGCCATGGCTCCATAGGTTCCAGGCCCTTGTAAGCCAGTTTGCCTCTTAGTGGGAGAGACCGAGGGCTGGAGGTAGGGCTCCTGGGGAGATGAAAGAGCCCTTCCCTTGAGGTGGAGTCAGGAAATCCTGAGGCTCCCTCATCTTGTGAAGCTGGGCAAGGCATTCTCCCACATCCCCACCCTGGAAGTTCCTTCACTCTTACAGTGACCCTGACCAGCTGACTTCTCCCTGCATCTTGGTTTTCTTACCTTTGAAAAGAGGAAGGAAGTCACCTGCGGGATCTCCCTTTCCTCCCTTACTCCCCAAATCGAGACTAGAAAAGTGCTGTAGTACCCCTGCCTGCACAGTAGAAATGAATAAACGGAAGATGCCTCTGACTTTGGACAGAGGTGGAGGACCCCCTCCCTCGAGGAGCCCTGCCCTCGCTGGGCTTGCCTTCTAAATCTCGGAAGGGAACCTTGCTCTGAGCCCTCGCCCCAATACTTTCCTAATGTCTCCTCAGGCAGCGTCAGGATACCCGCAGTCGACCCCCAGGCCCCCGGGAAGTCGGGGCTCCGTGGCCTCTCTGGTAGGTCTCTCCCCGCCCCCGCCAAGGAGCGGCGTCGGGTGACCCTCCAGGAACCCCGGCTGTGGGGTCCCAAAGGCGGACGCTCATCTGGTTTCCTTTGCAGCAGTCCCCGCAGCCATCGGGCTCCGCGCTGGATTCTCCGATGCACCGCAGCTCGGATACCGACGTGAGTCCGGGGCTTGTGCCGCGGGGGTGGCGGAGATGCGGGGAGGCCGGAGACGCGGGGAGGCCGGAGACGCGGGGAGGCCGGAGACGCGGGGAGGCCGGAGATGCGGGGAGGCCGGAGACGCGGGGAGGCCGGAGACGCGGGGAGGCCGGAGATGCGGGGAGGCCAGGACTCCTTCGCCACCTCCGGCGATCTGTCTGACTAGGTCCGGCCCCTCGGGCGCTTTCCCACTCTCGCCCCGCAGGCTCTCCTCACTAAGCTTTGCGGGCAGGACCGGCTCTTGAGGAGGCTGACTGAGGAAATGGCCAAGAGCCAGGAGGAGAAGGTGCGTGAGGATGGCGGAGGGGAGGAGGCGGTGAGGGTTGAGGGCAGTGGAGGCCAATGAGCTAAGACGGAGAAGGGCGGCATGGTGAAGGGCGCAGTGAGAGCTAGGGTCCAGGAGGGCATCACATGGAGCCGAAGGGAGAAAGGGAAGTCTGAGGAGCAGGGGCGCGAGGTGGCTGGGAGGATGGCTTCCCGCACCCCCTCTAACCATCCTCTCTTTCTCGATGGCAGGAGCGGCTGGAAGCTGCCCTGGAGCTGACCCGCCGGGCTGTGGGGGAGCCTGGGCCCGGAGGCAGGGCCTGGTCTCGCCTCCGTCTTCTGCAGGATCGCCTGGTGGGTGTCAGAGCTGCCCTCTGCCACCTGGCCCAGGTAAGGGACTTTTCATGGGCAATGTCCTTCCTGACCCTGGCCAGCTCCGATTTCTTAGGGGTTCCTGGCAGTTCTAGCCTTCAGCATCCTGGCTGAAGGTCCCAGGAGCCAAACCAGAAAAATGGGTATGGGGAAGTGTTTACCAGGGCTCATCCCCCTTTTGTCCTGTCCTTGGAGGAAAGGGAGCAGGTTTGGAACACCTACAGTGGCCTGGAGCAGGAGCTGGGGACCCTGAGAGAGACCCTGGAGGATCTGCTGCACCTTGGGCCTCCTCAGGTACTACCAAACAAACCCTCACTGCCAGGGGCCTGAGCTAGGCCTCCCCTGACCCCCCTCTCCCTCAGCTGCTCCAAGCCCTGCCCCTCCTGTCTAAGCTTCTCTTGCCCCCTGCCCACCTCCAGGCCAGGGTCTCTGCCCAGCAGCAGCTATGGATGGTCGAGGACACATTGGCTGGCCTAGGGGACACCAGTTGGGGGCGTCCCCACAGGGATGGACATGGAGATGGGCCATGTGCCCCACCAGGTGAGACACACCCTCTAGAGGTTCCAGCCTTCCTCATGTCCACTACAACCCTGTTCTGTACTCCATCCAGGTCCTGGATCACCCAGCTCTTCCCGGGCCCAGAGCCCAGATGATCAGTGCCCTCCATCTCCTGCCCCATCTCCATCCCCACCACAACCAAATGGGCCTAAGGTAGGAGCCCAAGGAAGATCCCAGGCTTTTGTAGAGACATCAGGATAGGCGGGAGTGTGGGTGAGTGGGAAGACACAATCCTGGCTTTGCCCCTGGAAGGGGGCAGGTGACCTTTTGGTTCCTGGCTATCTCTGGACCTTAGTCTAGAAAATGAGAGGATTAGACCAACATTTCAAATCTCTTCTGTCCTGTGACCTGAGTCCCCAAGATCCCTAGGAGTTTAGGGGTTCCCACCTCTTCCTGCCCTCTGTCTGCAGGCTCCAGCCTCCCGGGTCAGGATGAGTGCTCAGGAGCAGTTCGAAAGGATGCGTAGGCACCAGGAAGGTGGGAGGCTAAGGCCTCGGCCGCTATCTCCTAGGGGGCATACAGCCCGTCCCCCAGCACTTCAAAGGCAGCTGGAGCCTGGGTCAGAGAGAGATGGGGTGAGTCTTGGCTTCAGCTTGGAATGGGCTGGACTGGGGCAGGGGCAGGGCTAGGGGAGCCAGATCTCATCTCTTAAGAACCAAGGCTGGGAGTTAGACACTTGAGTCCCCATGTCTCCTTGCCTTGGAATGATCCAGCAGTTTACATTCTGGCATCTCTTCTGTTAGCCTCTCCTGGATGATATGGGTCATTGCAGAGCTCCTCAGCAGTGGGCCCGGAGCTCTGGGTCCTGGAGCAGGTAAGGAATTTGGGCTAAGTGGAAGAGGACAGTGGTCCCCGGCCCCCAAGTCAGGAAACTCAGCAGCAAGACTCTAATCTCCTCCCCTTAATCACTGTGTAAAGTTCTCCTTCTCTGAGCCTCAATTTCCCCATCAGTAAAATGAAGGCAGAGTTGGACACAGTGACATTTAAAAGCCTATTCCCTCTATGAAAGCCCTGGCCTCAACTCTCCCACAATCTTTCTGCTGGGGAAAGGCAACACAGCTGACTTCAGCCTGAGCTGGTGTGATACAATGCATTAAGTTCTTTGTGTGTGTGTGTGTGTGTGTGTGTGTGTGTGTGTGTGTGTGTGTGTGTAGGGGAGAGGGGTACAAAGGCAGAATGAAAAAGTCCAGGCTCTGAAGAAGCTGGTAGTCTGCTGGGAGGTATGGTGGGGGGGGGGGGAAGCGCTGAATTTGGAATCGGGGTTCAAATTCTGCCGATTAGCTCTTATCTGTGTGATCCTGGGTGAATACATAGCTCCCTCAGCCCTCAGCTCTGACTCCTGTGATTTGTCTGATCAGTAACTGATACTGCACAGGTATCAATAAATGGGGGCTCCCCTTCTAAGCCTGGGGGAGGGCAGCATCTAAATTCCAGTCACCTCGATTCCCTGGGCCACTTTAAATCGTCTTGTAGCTTGGAGAATCCAATGTCCAAGCGTACTGAACTCGGCCTGAGTTCCCCCCACTCACTGACTCCCTCCCCGCGGTTGCAGCTCTCGGAATTCCCGACCCTACATTCCGTCCCCTGAAGGACATCGGGAAAGGGTCCTCAGCCTGTCCCAGGCTCTGGCGACTGAGGCATCTCAATGGCATAAGCTTATCACAGGTCAGGGACTGTGGTTAGGGGACACCGGGGCCCTGACCTAGACAGAGCACGTGGCCCCGGATTCCTGGGTCCCGGAGGGAGGGGAGCTGGGGAGCCAGGCCCCCCGAAGCTCGGGCCCGCCAGTTTGACCCCTCTGCCCCGATTCCTCCAGGTCGAAGCCCTGAAGAACCCCGGGACTCCACTTCCAGGCTGTCTCCGCTCCCTCGCTCACCTCTCGTAGGGGCCCCACCTCCCATGGGGCGGGGCCGAGGGGGCTCAACCACCTGGGCCCCCACGTGGGGAGGAACGGCCCCGCCAGAGGAGGGGGCGTGGCCTCTGCGAGTCACGCTGCTCCAGTCCAGTTTCTGACGCGGCAGCAGAGAGGCAGCCAATTGGAGGCGGAGGGGACGGGGCGAGGGGTGCCTCTGACCACTGGCCCTCCCTCCATCCCTCCTTTCTATGTCAGTCTTGATTAAACTCGCTTGTGATCACTCGGGTGATCCTTTCCACTCCGCTCTCCTTTCCTTCTGGGGCCCCGACGTCTACATCCCCCGGCGGTCTGAAGCAGATGGAGGCCACATCCAGCTCCCCCGGAAGCTAGAACTACAACTCCCAGTAGGCCATAGGGCGTTTTCTGGCGTTGGCCTTGCTCCTCTGCCCGCGGAACCTCATGGGAATTGTAGTGTTTTTTTGGCATTCCCTTACCCGAGGATGGGGGGCGGTGCTACGGAAGGGTCTTCTAGGAGTCTGGGCGGGGTTTGCAGAGCGAGAAGTTTAGATCTCTCAGGTTGTGGCCAGGGCAGAGGTCTTATCGATCGATCCTCGTAGGAGGGGTTAGAAGAGGGGTCCCAGGATTGTGGGCGGAGGGAAGGGGAGGGAGGAAAGGAAGGGGACGATCGCTGGGGGTGTTTGGACCTAAAAGGGGCCCGAGCTGCTGTGACAGCACTATGCTAATCAGAAGTCAAAGTCTAACACCCACGGTTTCGGGGGCCAAGGGACAGACACACTCAAGTGAGGCCAATAGTCCAGCGTGAGGCCACTGGTCCCGGGGGCTGGAGATGGCTGTGGGTCCTTCCAGCGAGGGGCGGGTGGTCTTGGTGACCGGCGGTGCTCGGGGTATAGGTGCTGGCATCGTGCGCGCCTTCGGTGAGCCTGGATTGGGGAGGAGGGCTGCGGCGGGAATGTTCCTTCCCTCCCCTCCCCCACCCCCGATCGGGGGTGATGGGTCCTCAGACTGCGTGTCGTGAGGTAGATCCTTTAGCCCAAAATGTATGAGGTCGAGAGAGAGAGGCGGCATCTGGTTAAGTCGAATAGCCCGGAATGGGGCTGGAGGAAGGGATTGATAGCTGGGTGGGCCCCCACTGGGTGTGGGACGGGATCCTGGAGAATGGGCTAAAGTGGGGTTAGGGGAAGGGGCCCACTGGACTCCTGAAGTAAAAGCCCAGAACACTGGAGAGCCTGTGGGAGGTGGGGCTATGGCAAAGGGCCACTTAGGTCCCTGGGAACCTTGTGACCAAGGCTGAGACTGCCCTTTACCCTAGCTATCATGGGGTGGAAATAACTAGTTAGAGGAGGGAAGGCCTGGGGCCACCAGTGTTGGGACCCAGAAATAGGGACACCACCCCCTCTCTGCTCCCTCCCCCTCCCTCCCCCTCCCCCCCATTGAATTCGGCTCAAGCTTTCTTTCAACCAAAGAAAAAGAGATCTTATCAAAGATCTGCCAGACTCCTAAGGAATCTGAGCATTTGTATCATTAATGCCAGTGGGCCATACTGAATCTGAGCCACTCATGGAAGCAAGATAGATTTTATATAGAGAAAGACTGGGAGGAATCTAGGGGTGGTCTAGTAGTCAGGGATGATGGGAGGAGGGGTCCAGGGAGAATCCTGATGGGACTGCGCTCTGACTAGAGGTCAGACTCGGGGAACCTAGAGAATGAGATTAAGGGTGGGAAGTAGCTGAAGGCCTGGAGATAACAGAAAATGGAAGGCTAGGCTAGGTTTAGGGTAACCGAGATTTGGGCCCTGTGATAAGGGAGAGTTTATAGCCTCAGGTGAATGCCTGATCTAGTGGAAAGAGTCTAGGAAAGTTCATGGAGGTTCCCAGAGCTCCATCCTCACCCCCTCAAATAAATGGGACTCAAATTCTTTAGGGGTAAGGGGTGAAGGTCTCTGCTTCTGAAACTGCTTCCTGCTGGCAAGGGGGCATAAAGCTGTCTCTGTCTAGCTGAATCCTGTCCAAGAAATACATAGCCTTCCAAGTCATCTGGAAGTTGATGGCTTGGACCCTGGAGGAGACAGATCTGGCAAGGAAGTTAGGCAAACAAGGATGAAACAGGCATGCACTGAAGGATTATAGAGAAAAGATGATTTCTCGGGGGGAAATGAAAGACAACTATGGCCAGGCCAAAACCCCAAAGGGCTGGTTTGGTAGGGGAGCTTTTTGCTGACACTTATTCTTTTGTTTTGCTGTAGCTCTAGTGCTCTGGTGGGTGCTATTAACTCTGCCTTCTGGGAAGGGCTCCCAGGGGTTTGGCTTCTGGTGTAGTGGAGACTGACTACTGTGTACCTAGCTCTCCTAACCCCTTGTTCTGTGTGCCACACTGCTTGGGGTTTGGGGAGTATGTGGCACACCTCCAGAATTAGGTTAGGGGTATTGGAGAGCTAGGTAAGCCTGCTGCTAGCCAGCTGCTGGTGGCCATCTGCTTCCAGGATGCTCTGAACTCAATGGAGAGTCAGAACTTCAAGGGCTGGCCAAGTGTGGTTTTAGAGGCAACCTCAATTAGAACAACTGTAGCAGCCACCACGTCTAATTGTTTTGAAAAATGAGCAACCGACCTGGGGCCAGGTCTTAAGGACTGTGTTAAGATTCCCAAAGCCTGTCCTCCTCTCCTTTCAACATACAGAGTGAAAGATTTTTCTAGATTGGGTAAAGCTGGTGTGGATTGGAGGTCAGTTTAAGTTTTCAAAGTCTCAGAAGCTTTAACCCTCACTCTAGAGGGAGTGAGTCAGAGCCTAGAGTAGCAATTAATGGTTGAAGTCCCTTCCAGGCCTTGGCCTTAATTGGATATTGTCGGTGATGGGAGATGTCTTGGAGGAGAACTGTGGCTGAGGTGGCAGAAGTAGCTCACCCAGGAATTCCCTGATCCCCAACAATTGGCTCAACTGTCACACTTCAGGGGGAACATGGGGAACCCTGGTGAACAGAGGGAAAAGGGAGATGGGAGGTTTAACTAGAGAAAATTGGCTCCCCAATTTCACCATCAGGTCCCTTCCCTCCCAGGGGGACAGGGCCAGGGGAGAGCATAAGGAAGGAGTGTTTAAACAACAGATCCTCAAGTAGGCAGGGGAAGGTGTATCCGAAACATCCCTTAATTTCCCCTCCAATGCCCATGACCTGACGGGTTGAGGGAAGGAGTAGGAATGATGGGGTAGAGGGTCTGGGAACCCCCTTGAAGTCTCCTAAATTTTCCCACTTAATCTGGCTTTTTCATGCCCAAATGTGATGCCCTTAACCTAGCCAAGCCCTCCATTGTCTTGTTACCTGCAGCTGCTTCCCACCCCTAGATTCCATCAAAATCCCATTCTCTTGGTTTCTGGGAATCTGACCTCCAGTCACCCCAGACTACTCGACCACCCCTAGATACCCCCCCCACAGTCTTTCTGTATATAAGATCCAGCTTGCCTCCATGAAGGGGCTCAGATTCCTCAAGAGTCTACCCAATCTGTGGGATCTTTAATAAACTATTTTGCTTTAGCTGAAATAATACTTAAGTCTAATTCATTCGGGCAGGACACACATGTTGCTATTTTGGGGTCCCAGTGTTGATGTTTAGGGCTTAGGGGTGCTCAAGACCTCAAATACCAACATGCCAGGTCCTGCGGAATGAATTTGACTCAAGTCTTCTCTCAGCCAAAGTAAAACAAAGTTTATTAAAGATTCTCCATAATGGCTAGACTCTTAAGGAGCCTAAGTATCTGTGTGACGCTTGTATTGACAAGGTGGCCAGAATAATCTGACACAGAGTGAGTCTGCACTAGATTGAATTCTCAGCATCTTCATGGAGGCATGATGGGTCTTATATACAGAAAGAGTGTGGGAGGACTTAGGGGTGCTCTCGAGGAGGAGTTTGGGGAGGCTCTTGATAAAGAGTTTAGGGAGGATCTTAACTACTGAGGTCAGACTCCAGGAATAGGATTAAGGGTGGGAAATAGCTGAAGACTACCTGGAGATGTGGAGGGCTAGACTAGTTTAAGGGTAACAGATTTGGGTATAGATATTTTGATAGGATCAAGAATCTGAAGTAGCTGGACTGTGGAGGGCTCAGTGTAGAGCATTTCTACCCATTTTCCTTCTCAGTGATAGTGTCTTCATGGTCCTCCAGGTGATACTGAAGTCAAACAGTGTGGCATAAGAATACTAGCCTTTTCTTTAAGTTCTGTAGTGAAATTAAATTTTTTTCTGATTTTGTAAAAGACAATCCAAAGGCAAATTTTGGGGACTTGAAAAGGATTGACCCATTACAGGGGTTGGGGGCTGGAAGTCCCTCCCTCTGTAAAGGAGGATCTGAGAGTAAGCTTGGGGGAGGGGGGTGGGGAACAACACCTAAAGTTTTCCCCCAAATCCCTAGCACCAAGAGAATTGGGCATACATTTCCAGATAGGGTGTCCATCCTATGTCCTCTATGCTTGTCCTCTATGTCCATGGCCTCAAACATAACCGCTGGACTGAGAAGCCAAGGGCATCAGGCTGAGTATGAGACAATCTCGTGGCTGTCTGACCCAATGGAACCTGAGAGGTCACACCCGAAAAACACCTCCAAACTGCTTGGAGGATGAGAAGAGGTTAGAAAGAGGGGGAGGCTTACATACCTTCCATTCTTGTTTGGAAAAGAGTGAGGTTAGCCATTTCCCAGTCAGGGAACCAAACTGTTGAGGTTTAGGGGGACTTAGGACCTCCAAATACCAGCATACTGAATGAATTTGACCCAAGCCTTTTTTCAGTCAAAGAAAAACATAGTTTATTAAAGATCCACCATATTGGCCACACTCTTAAGAAATCTCAGCATCAGGGGCCGCCAGGTGGCACAGTAAGAGCACCGGTCAGGAGACCTGGGATCGAATCTGGGCTCAGATACTTAGCACCACACCCAGAAACAATTGGCCGTGTAACCTTGAGCAAGTTACTTAACCCCAATTGCTTAAAAAAAAAAAAAAAGAAATCTCAGCATCCTCTAGACTCTTCAGGAATTTGAGCATTTGTATCATTAATGCCAGCGGGCAAGATTGAATCTGAGTCTGCACTAGATTGAATCTTAGCCCCTTCATAGATGCAAGATGGATCTTTTATACGGAAAGACAGTGGGTAGGGATCTAGGGATGGTCAAGTAGTCTGGGGTGATGGGAGGAGGGGTCCAGAGGGATCTGGAGGAGTTTAAGCAGGATCTTAATGGGACTGAGGTCCACTCTAAGAACCAAAAGAAAGGGATTAAGGGTGGGAAGTAGCTGAAAACTACCTGGAGATAACAGACAATGGAGGACTAAGGTAGGTTAAGGGTAACCTAGTTTTGGGCCTAGTGATAATGGAAAACTTGAAGGCCAGATCCATGGGGAAGATTCAAGAAGGGTTCAAGGGGTTCCCAGAGCCTATAACCATCACCAGCAGCGGCTGAGAGGCCAGAAACCCTGCCCTGCCTTGTCCCACAAATTATCTCCAAATCCAACCACATCTCTTTTGTCTCCTAGTGGAGAATGGTGCTAAAGTGATTATCTGTGACAAGGATGGTGAGTGAGAGACCCAGGTGATCCCTTCCCAGCCTCACAGACCCAGGCTCCCAGCTCCTATCCCACCAACTCAGTGACCAAGGTGTCCTGTCCCCCAGCCCCCTACCTCTAAAGGACCCAGAATCCCTCTTCCCCAGCCCCTCAATGATCAAGACTCCCTCTCCCCTGGCCCTTCAATAGCCCTGGTATTGTGTCCCCTAGACCCCTCTCTCTCAGGGACCCAGGATCTCCCTCCTCTAGTTTAGTCCCCTGGATCCCCTGCTTCCATTCAGATCAGATCCCCAGCCCTGCTTTCTCCCCAGAGTCAGGTGGCCGGGCCCTTGAAAAGGAATTGTGTTCAGCCAGGCCACCAGCAGGAGCTGTTTTCATCCGATGTGATGTGACCAGTGAAAGGGAAGTGGAGGTGAGCTTTTCTCCCCACCCCCCTCCCCATCTCTCTGCTTCCGGGTTTCCTTAGGTCTCTAGTCTTGCCCTTCTTTCTCTGTGGCCCCTGTATGTGAACCATTGGGAAGGGGAGAGAAAGTGACTTGGGGGGCTGTGACAGTCAGCTCCCTAGCATTCCCTGGCTATTTCCCCACATTTTGACCTCAACCCAGTCTTCATGTCTCTTTCACTCCAGATCTCCACAAATCTAGTTTTTCTGATGACACTTTTCTGGGGTTTCTTCCAATTACACCTCTGTGACACTTGGCATCTCTTCCTCAGGATGTCTATCTCTCATAGACTGTCTCTGAATCTACCAGTCTCCTGTCTCTCTGATCCCTGATTTTTTGGGGGTCTCTCAGGCTCTGACACTTTGTCTCTTGGTCCCCAGGCCCTGATCTTTGAGACCCTGCAATGTTTTGGTCGCCTGGACTGCTTAGTGAACAATGCTGGACACCGTGAGTGTCCCCATTTCCCTTTCTCCCTCCCATCCTCCATCTCTGGCCTCTGTTCCTCTTAGCCTTCTTCCTCCTTGCCTAACCCAGATCCCCCAGAGGAGATACTGGAAGAGACATCCTCCCAGGCCTTCCGGGAGCTGCTGGAGCTGAACCTCCTTGCCACATACACCGTGTCCAAGGTGAGCCTGACCAGAGGTGCACAGACCATGATGGGGGCTCTCGATTCCCACCCAGGCATGCTTAGGTTACAATGACCTTGGATAAGCTCCTTCCTTTCACAGAATGCCAGGGCCTCAGCCTTGGAAGGGATCCCCCAGGCCCTCAAATGAGGCCCATTAGGGAGAGAGAGAGCAGTTTTGCCCAGTGGACAAGAAGAGGGGTTGGGAAGAGCCAGACTTACCATCACCCCTGACTTTGACTTGCTTGTGACCTAGGTCTCAGTCCTATGGGGAGAATAATACCGGCATTTCTTGTTCAGCGGCTTCAGTGAACTAATGTACATCTCTAAAACCTTCAAGCATTAGGGAAGTTGGTACAATTAGTCTACTTGAGCACAGAACATCCCTTTGGGTCTGGCCTAGGGAGCCCCCACTCCTGCATGAGGCAGCCTGTGATTGCTGAAAGGCCATCCTGACTTTGGCCCTCAGAGGCAGGGAACTGGATTGCAGTTAACTTTGGGCTCTGCTCTTCTCCTTTGCTTACTGGCTTGGGGCCACTAACCCTAGCATTTCCCAATGAGAATGTTTTCTCCCTAGGCTTCTGCCTAGGGCCCCAGCCATTTGCCCAGGTCACCCAGGCAGCACTTGACCAAGGAACAGCTTGACCCTGGGTCTGGCTTTGGAAGCTGCTGCAATCCTGGCTTGAAATTTCGGCTCTTCCACTGATTGGTATGCTTTCTGACTGTGGACACCTTACTGGACTTCTCTGTGTTCAAGGAACCCCCTTAGCCAGGTTTCTACCAATTGCTACTGTCATTGTATGTATGGATCATCATTATTATCAGTGATTATTTCAGCCTCACTGGGCTGTGGGGGAAAGAGAAGATCCTGTTTAGCTTTATTCTAAACTTGACTCTGCCTCTTGGGTGGGGTCTGTGTAGAGCTAACTGCCAGACCCCTCCAGTATCTTTCTTCTCTTAGACTTAATGGGCCAGGCCGAGTTTCCAAAGCATGTCCCAACCTGCCCCCCTCCACCAAGCTAGCACTGTCCCTGCCTTGCCAGGACCATCTTTGTAGTGAGTGTGGTGCATGAAAGGGGGTTGGTAAATCAGAGGACTTGCTTTCCAGTCTTCTGTGACCTTAAGCAACCCCTGCTTTCCTCATCACAATGGGTCAAGCAGGGAGGGCCAGAGAGATTCCAGGTTTTCTGAGATTGGAAATAGGTTTTTTCTTTTAAAATTAGAGTTTTTTTTCAAGTAACAAAAATATAACTTCTCTCCTCTCATTTCCCACTTCCCTTTGGAAGAGAGAAGGAAAAAAACAACCCAAAACCTCTGTTACAAACATATATAGTCTAGCAAAAAAAAAAATTCTTAGCATTGGCCATGCCCCAAAACTATCTAACTCAATCTGTGTTCTGAGTCACCTGTCTTCATCATGCAGGCAGTCAACAAGGATTTATTAAGGGTCTAAGCATTATGCTAAGTACTAGGAAGACAAAGAAATGGGGGGAAACCCCAATCCCTGCTCAGGGAGTTCAGTCTTTTTGGGGAAACAACATACAAACAACTGGGTGCACATAGCATATATGTGACCAAAGGGAGGTCATGAATTTGGGAAGGCACTAGCCTTGATGGTCTCAGGAAGAGTGACTTGGAAGCCAGGAGACTGAGATGAGGAGGGGGAGAATTCCCTGAGTGGGGAATGGCCAGAAAAAATGCCAAAAGGAATGGCTTGGTCCAAAAGCAGTGAGCAGGCCCCTGTCACTGGATGGAAGAGTACATGGGAATGTGTGGAAGGCACTGAGGGGCTTCAAAAGTCAGAGAAGATTTTATATTTGATGTTGGAGGTGATAGGGAGGGAATGGAGTTTATCCATTGAGGGAGAGGAGTGGTGGGGGACACAGGCAGACTTTTGATTTAAGAAAATGATCTTGTCTGCTGAGTGACCTGGAGTGGGTTGAGACTTGAGGCAGGCAGATCAAGTAGCTTCTTGCTGTTGAGATGGGTCTGACTTTGGGACCCTATTTGGGGTTTTCTTGGCAATGATATTGGAACCATTTGCCATTACCTTCTCCAGCTCATCTGACAGATGAGGAACCAGAGGTAAACAGACTTCAGTGACTTGCCCAGGGTCACTCAGCTAGGAGGTGTCTGAGTCCAGATTTAAACTCATGATGATGAATCTTCCTGATTCCAGGCCTGATGCTCTATCCACTGCAGTGCCACCTACCTGCCCCAGGTCTAACAGCAGGCAGCTACCATAGTCTAGATGGGAGGTGAAGAGGGCTGAGCTAGGGGTAGCAGTATCTGAGGAGAGAAGGGGGCATATTTGAGGGGTGTTATGATGACAGAAACAGGACTTAGAAACTGATTGAATGGGTGACTGGGAAGATGGGGGAGCTCTCTACAGTGACAGGGAAATTTGGAAGAGGGGACGGTTTGGGTTGAATATTGAATCTAATGAGATATCCATGTTTAATCGGCCAGTAGGCTGGAGCTGAGCAGACAGGTGAGAGCTGGACAAAAAGATCTGAGTGTCATCCACATAGAGGTGATTATTCAGTCTTTGGGAGTTGATGAGGTCACTAAATAAACTACAATAAAGATGAGGGCACAGGACAGTCTTGGGGACCGCCACTGTTAGTGGGCATGACCTGGATGAAGGTCCAGCAAAGGAAACTGAGGAGTGGAAAGCAGTTCCAGGAGGAACAGGAGGAAAACCAGGAGAGCACATCATAACAGAACCCTAGAATAACTCCGGAACAACCCAGAGGAGAGGGCGACTGACAGTGTCGAGCTGCTGAGGGGATTGGGGGAAAGGCCGCTGGGTTTGGCAGGCAAGAGATGATCTCTTTGGAGTTTTGGGACTTTGAAGAGGGTTGTTTCACTTGGACACTGAGATCTAGTCAAAGAGAGTCCTTCTCAGGGAGTTTAGCTACCAAACCAAATAGTTTAGCTATCCTGGATGAACAATGGGGAGAGGTTTGGTTTGTTGTTGTGTTGTGCATAGATACACACCAGTATGTTTGTTGACAATAAGGAAGCAGGTGGTAGCCTGGGAGATATGACTTAGTGGTTGTTGGTGTGTGATCTTGGGCAAGTCACTTAACTCTTTTTGCCCCATTTTCTGATCTATAAAATATGCTGGAGAAGGAAATATCAAACCATTCCATTTTCCGAGAAAACCCCAAATGGGGGTTTTCAGATTGAAATGACTCAACAACAATTTGTAGGAACAGACCCATTGGATGTAATCCCAGGCTGGGCTTCACCTGATCTTCAGTCTGATAAAGGGGTCAAGATGGGGATGGGAGGAGAGCTGGGCCAGATCAAGAGCAATGACTGGGAAAGAACTGAGGGGAGCAGAGGTCATGGTGTGAACAAAGAATAATGTCAGGGGGCCCAAAGCAGAGGGAAAGGTGTGGACAAAGAATAATGTCAGGGGGCCCAAAGCAGAGGGAAAGGTGGAATGACAACAGACTGTGATTGAATAAAAGAACTTCAGATTCATGGACGTGAAAGTTCCCTCCTGGCTGACGGACATATCAAGACCATCATCGTGTGTAGGTGAGGAGAGGTGGGGTCAGGTCATGGCAGGACAGAGGACCTGATGTTTGAGGGATGAGAAGGAAGTCCCTCAGTCTGAGGGCAGGAGCTGGAGGGGAGAGAAAGACTGAGCCAGACACTAACCTCATTGAGGAAGGAAATGTATCTGGCTGTTGGTACTTAATAGTTAGCAGAATCCCGCTTGAATTATGTGGGCATCAGAATAGGAGAAATTACTGAATGATGTGATAGACACTGGGAGATAGAAAAGGGGGAAAGGCCTTGAGCCAAAGAAGGAATAAGGAGAAGGACTTAAGCCTCAGGCCCTGGAGAAAAAAAAAATAGATTTCAGCTGAAGATTCAGGGGATAGGGGGAGATGCTGGTCAGCCAAGGTAGATAAGACAAGTTGGTAAGATCAATTAGGAAGTTAGGTGTCAAGATGTGAAAAGGGTAGAGGGCCTTTCCCTGGAGTGAGATCTCCACAAGCAGTTGGCCGAGTCACTGATAAGAAAGATAGTGGATTTCCCTTCCAGGATCTTCCTGCTTCTTTGAAGTTTGCTCAGTCTATATTTATCCCCATATCTACGAGCAGAATCAAGATTCTGCTGATTGTTAACTACCAATCCCTCAATAAGTTCAGCTCAGTCTTTTTGCTCCCCAGCTCCTGCCCTAATTCTAGGGGACTTTCAAATAGAGAATGATACTTCCTCAATACCTCGATGACCTTCTTCTTTAGCTCACATGTTTCCAATGAACTGACCTCTGCATCACCTCACTCCCACACAGTGACTGTCATAGCCTTGAAGGGAGCATGGAGAGCAGGGAGAAATATGCAGTGAGGTACATAGAGAAGTGAGAGGTCTGAATTTTGATCATAGCCAAGGGACAATCTGATCTATGCTTACAATGTAAAATGGTCTACTGCCCCTGAGAATGGAAGGTGTTTTTCAGTGAGAATGAAACATTCCTTTAAAATTACTTAATGTGGTGGCTAAAAGGAGAAGAGACAGACCCCTAACCTGTGTCAGGAGTTTGGGGGCTGCTGGATCCCCATGATGAAAGTGAGGCTCTTCCATAAGGGGCGGTGTTGAATGCTCCCAGGACAAAGCACCTTCTGGTCTCCTCTGAGGGTCTGATGAAGCAGGGGCAGACGTGTTTTCAGGGGAAGGTGTTCAGAAAAGGGCCTTGGAAAGTGACACTCATTGGCTCAGTTACTGAGTCAGCTATTTCTGTATAGCGGTGACAGGACAAGGAGGCTGGTGTCCTGGGGTCATGTGCATGCATACTAGATTCGGCCAGAGATCTCAAGAGACTTGTCAGACTGGTTAAGTGTGACCAGCTTTTGGTGATTCACTGGGACACCAACTGCCAGAAGAACCCTAGACAACATTGCTTAAGATGAGGAGGACGTTCTGGGTAAGAAGATGAAGACCCAAGGGGAACAGGTGGTGTTTTCCTCACTGCTTGGAGAGAGATTTCAGGCAGCAGGAGAGGGAGGAAGCCAGATTGATGGGGGTTGGAAAGCGAGTGGGAGGTGAAGAAGTAGGGGTGAGATTTTTCCAGGAGCTTGGCTAAGAAAGGAGGAGAGCTAGAGGGTGATCATATGAAGGGATGATAGGGCAAATGGTTTTTTAAAGAGAGAGGAGGCCTGGGCACGTTTGTTAGCAAGTGGGAAGAACCAGGAGGTGGGGAGAAATTGTTGGTGGGGGGAGTGGTTTGAGAGGTAATCTAGAAAAGATCAGAGGGCACTTGTATAGGGTTGGCCTTGGAGAGAAGGAAGGGTTAGCTCTTCTTCAGAGACAGAAGTGAAGGAGAGAGTTGGAGGGGTGAGATATATGGGGAGAGGGGGAAAATCACAATTTGCTGAGGAAAGATGAGGTTTGGCACATCGGTGGGCATGTGTTAGGGAATCCTATTGTAGGGGTGGAGGTGGGGTAGGGGGAGAAATAAAGAGGTTAACAGGCAGCATTGAAGGCCCAGTGAAGATTACATCCCAGCTTTGTAGGTGATTGTCATTCTGGTGGAGATCAGCATGGCAGAGATAGAAGGGAAGGCAGCCAGTGGGAGTAACCTGGGATTAGGCTTTGAGTTGGCATTCAAGGCTTAGAAGAGGGGATAGTTGAACTGGTTCCCTAGAGTCAAGCTTGAAAGGGACAGATTCAGTCTAGAGCAGGGTGAAGGCCTGACCAAGCAGGGAGGCCTGGAGGGATTCTAGGTTTTGGTGAGGACAGAGGATCTATTTTACTCTGTTTTTTGAAAATGGGGTAGGGTGACTGACAAGAGACCAGGTCAATGGAGGAATGGCTGAAGTGGCAAGGAGGGTCTAGTCACGGGAATACCATCAGTGGGAGGTCAGGGTATTTGAGGGGATGTAATCCTGGCTGGTCTGAAGTCCCCAAGTAAGGGCAGGCATCAGGGTGGAGGGGAAGCCTCTTGAGAACCATGTGCCAAGGTCATTGAGGAAGGAGGGAATGTGGCCTGGCAGCTTCTAGTTGGAGTGAGGCAGCCAACGCCTGCAGGGGGAGGATCTGGGCATGGCTGGGGACAGCCCCATGGCAGCTGAACTGGGCAGTTGCCAGGTTTCCAGGAAAGGTGAGAAAGGGCTGGAATGAAGGCCATGCTTTCAGCCTGGAAGGAAGGCCCTGAGAAGGGAAAGAAAGGTCAGGAGCTGGCAGTGGGCCGTCTGAGTCAGAGAGAGGGCAGGTTACCACAGGAGGGGCAAGTCAGGTGGTGGCTTCATCTGTGAAATGGGGGTATTCAGCCCTATCTCAGCTGTGCCACTCTGTGAACAGACAGACAGCAGGGTCACCAGGACTGACTGCCTTCTTCCTTCTCCCTGCAGTGTGCCCTTCCCTTCCTTCGGCAGAGTCAGGGCAGTATCATTAATATCTCCAGCCTGGTGGGAGCCATTGGGCAGAGAAAGGCTGCATCTTATGTGGCCACCAAGGTATGGGGGTGGGGGTGGAGGGGATGGTACAACTTCCTCTCAGCCTCAGCCATTAGCTTGGGACAGTGCCCAGTCCACTCACACCCATGCCCAAACAAAAATAGCCAATCTCATCCTTCTGGGGACTGTTGCTAAGGTATTGGCTAGATCTGACCAAGACCCCTAGCAATAGCTACACTGGCCCCACGGGTCAGAGGAGATGGGCTGAAGCACTGAGGACTGAGGCCCCATCTACTACTGAGTCAGAAGTGTCCCTCTTGGCCTAAGTAGATTAAGTGACTTTGCCCCCAAGGGCAAGGGTCAGGGCAAGGCCCACCTCCTATGACTTCCCAGACTCAGTGGTTTTCCCTTCCCCTAGGGAGCTGTCACTGCTCTGACCAAGGCTTTGGCCCTGGATGAGAGTCAGTATGGGGTCCGAGTCAACTGGTGAGTGGCTGAGGTGGGTGGGAGCAAAATGGGGGCCTGGATGGGAGGGGATCTGGGAAGGTGGGATGGAGGGACTTCAAACTGGGAACCAGGGGCTTTGGCAGCTGAACCCTAGGGATGGGGGATGGGGCAGAGGGACATCTGGGGGTCTGAGATTAGTGGGAGAAGGAAGACTGGAGGGAGCTGAAAACGAAGAGGCTGGGGCAGCTGGGGTCTGGGCAGGAGGACTGGGGACTTTAGCCAGAGATCTGGGACCCTGGAAAGAGGAAGGGGAGGAAGTGGAGAGCTTGGAAATGGGGAGACAGGAAGGCTGGGCGTTGGACGTTTGGGGAAATCAAGGAAAGAGGCCAAACTAGGGAGCCTGAAAGGCAGGATAATGGGGGGAGGTGGGGTGTGCCTTGGAGGAAACGGGCTGAGAATCAGGAGCCCGGGTTCAGGGCAGCCAATCAGCATTTGCCCAGGGCCGGCTTCGTCCCTTCTCGGACCACCTTTGCACCTCCCCCAGCATCTCCCCAGGAAACATCTGGACCCCGCTGTGGAAGGAGCTGGCCGCCCAGACCCCCGATCCCCCTGCCACGATCCGAGAAGGGGAGCGGGCGCAGGTGTGGGGGTCCGGGGAATGGGGGTGAGGAGGCCGGCGGGGCGGGGGGCGAGGCCGGCCCCGGCTCCAGCCTCTGCCCTGCTTCCCTCAGCCCCTAGGAAGGATGGGCAGGCCGGACGAGGTGGGGGCTGCGGCCGTCTTCCTGGCCTTCCACGCTTCCTTCTGCACCGGCGTGGAGCTGCCCCTGAGCGGGGGTGCCGAGCTGGGCTACGGGCGCAAGGTGCCCCCGCCGTGACGGGACGACCCCCGAAATGCGGCCCCCCGCGGAGGCCCCGGTTCCCCCCTCCACCCCTTCCTTCCTCCCTGCCCCTTCCATCCGTCGGATAAACTGGAAACAGAAAATGACTGTCTGTGCATTTTATTTCCTGCCGCCCCGTGGGGCGAGGCCCGGGCTAGCGGCCCTTAAAGGTCTCCCGGAGGAAGGACGCACTAACTGCCCAAGAGGCGAGATGAATAAAGGAGGGAGGGGCGCCCCCCCCCCC
>NW_027186389.1:1335521-1388952 GCF_028583685.1 Petaurus breviceps papuanus
GATTGGCCGGCTGCGGCGGGCGCGCGGCCAGCCGGGGGGGAGGGTAAAGGGGCCGTGCCCCTGGGGGCGGGGCTGGGGCTGGGCCGGGGGCGGGCGGAACTGAATGTGGCCGAGCCGCGGGGCCCGGCGTCCCACTCCTCTGAGGCACCGGTCATGGCAGCGCTGGGCCTGGGGCAGGTGGGTTCGGGGGGCGCGCGGGCAGCGCGGGGCGGAGGGGGGCACTTCCGGGCAGTACATCCGGCCGGCGGGGGCCGCGGGAGCGGGCCGGGGCGACCTGCCACCCCCCCCCGGAAGCCCAGCCGTGACGGGGAGCTCAGTCCCACCCAGCCATGGGCACCTTTTCAGGGCCCCGGGCCCAGGCCGGCCCGCTGCCCCTCCCGCTCCGCGTGCCAGCTCCCTGCGCAGGGGCGAGGGGCGGGGCGGCCCAATCCCCCTCCCCTGTGTCCCAGCTGTGGCCATCCCGGCCATGGCCCCCAGCCGGTGGGACGACCCCCGGGACGCCCAGCGGGGGAGGATAGTGGGAGGGATCCCCCCCTCCCGGGACGCCCAGCGGGGGGCATAGCGGGGCCCCCCCCCCGAACCGCCCACCGGGGGGGGGATGGGGGGAGACTGTGGGCGAGCCGCGGGGCGCGGCTGGCGGCTCCTGTGGGGGGCCCCCCGACGCCCCCCGGGGGGATAATGGGGGAGGGTGATGAGTCCTCCCTGGGCTGGCTCCTGCCCGGCCCCGGGGCTCAGATGCCTCTGCCCAATACCCCTTCCAGTCCCTAAAGCCCTTTCAGGGCTCACACCCTGGATTCCTAGTTCTGGGCTTCCAGGAGGGGCCCCACACCTTCTGTGCCCTGTTGAAAGGGATCCTCGCCCGCTGCCCCTTGCCCATTCTTGTTCCTCTTTCTGGTCCTGGACACCAGGCTGTGGTCCTGTGCTGCAGGCCTAGGGGTCTTCTTTTAGCCGTCACCACCCTCCCCACTGTGCCAGCCCCAGGAGATGGGGCCCCTTCCCACAGGGGGCTCCAGCTTCTCCTTCCTAAAGGCCCTTAGCCTTCTGGGCAAAGGTGGGTCCCCAAAGCGGCCCCCAACCTTCGGAGCTCCTGGGACCCTTGTCCCATGGCCCAGGCCCCACCTGGTGCATCCTCGGGTTCTGCCCAGGGAGTGAACAGGTGCCTCCAGCCTCTCGTCCTCCTCCTAGCCCTAATGCTCCCCTGCACCTCATTTCCTAGGCCTTCTTCCCTCCTAGAGTCTCCCAGTCCCTCCACCCCTGCCCTAGTCCCAGGTTCCAGCCCCAGTCCCTCCCAACCTCCCCACAGCTGTTTCGAGGTCCCCACCCCCACCCCACCCCACCCTTGGCCCTTCCCATTTAGTTTGGCATTGCCTGAGGACAGATGAAGTTGATATGCCGGGTGATAGAAGGAGTCCCCCAGGCCTGGCAGGAGCCCAAGGACAGTCTGAACCCAGGCAGTAAGGACTCCTTTCTTACCCTAGGTTGGCCTTGGGCTCCTGACCCTTCTCCATCCTCTTTGTGCATGAGTGGGCACTCACCTTGCCCTCTCCCTCCTCCAGTCTCGCCCTGCCATTCCCTTCTTCCTGTCAGCCTTTCCAACAGTCCTCCCCCATCCTCCATTCTCCCCCATACTTTGTCCATGCCCCCTAAGGATCTCCTCCATTCTGGAACATTCCACCCCCAAGTCTGGATCCTCTGTCAGCTGCTCTCTCTAGACTGGCCCCCCTGGCCAGATTGCTGAGTTTCTGGGGGATGGTTACTTTCCCATATTCCTTGTGCCAGTCTCCTCCCTCAGCCTGGACCTGATGCCCAGCCCCCTAATTTCTCTTCCCAAGTCTCTCCCCAAATTCGCACCTCATCCCCATGGCACTGCCATCTCTCTCCCCTCCTTGTCTCACTGTGACTCACTGACTCTCCTTATTCTAACTGTGTCCTCCCCACTTTCCTGCCATCTGTATCTCTGTCTGTCTTTGGGGGAGGATGTAGACCCAGAAGGGACCCTAGAGGGGCCTTCTAGGCCAATGCCCTCCTTTCAAAGAGAGGAGGAAGCTGAGCCCCCAGGGCAGAGATTTGTCCCAGACTAAACGGGCTTAATGGGAGCCTGGGTTTGTAAGCGAGGACAGTAGTACCTGGCAGGCCAGTAAGTGCTTAGAAATGACCCATGCCCAGGACTTCCCTCCCTGTGCCTCTGTGGGCTGTGGTCCCTGGTGTCTGTGCCAACATCTCACTCCAATAAAGACAGGGCCAGCTGGCAGTCTCCATTCCTTTATCTGGGACTGTGTGTCCCAGCATGTTGGGCTCAGGGGCTCAGACGAAGACTCCCTCCAAGGTCCCAGAGCCAGAAGCAGGGCCTGAGAGTGGCTTCAGGGCCCCATTCGGCCCCCTGATAGCTGTGCACAGGAGTCCCGCTCTGGGCATCAGAGAAGGCCAGGAGACCAGCCTCCACCTCCAAGTAGATGGCCAGACGCTGGGGCTGCTGCCGGATAGCCAGGGTCACTTCAGGGGTCCGCAGCTGGCCTCGACTAAGCTGCAGGGCCCAGAGCCCCTTGTTGGGCTGGGGCCTGGGGTTACCCTCACAGGCCACACCCACGGCCCAGCCCCCCGACCGGCTCACATCCACTTCCCAGTAGTGAGAACCATCACCCCAGGCTTTGTCGCCCAGGATGCAGGGGCAGAGGTCAGCCTGCTGGGTGCTGGCCCGGGGCCTCAGTCTCACTGTCCTCCCACCCTCTGAAACTTCTAGGCCTGGGGCAGCTGAGTTGGTGTCAAAGCGCACCGGGGGGTCATCTCGTTCCAATTCCCCTAAAAGCCGCTCTCGAAAGGCCCGGGCTGCCTCCTTTAGCACAGCCTGGGCCCGGCCTGCCCCTCCCAGCCCCTCACCAGGGATCACCCTGGCCCCTAGGGTCCTGCCAGCCTCAGCCTCCAGCTTGCGAAGTCCCTCTTGGACACTGCTGTCACCTAGCAGGCGGGCGCTGGGCAGGTGGAGCCAGGCTGAAGCCTCCATGAGCAGGCGGTCCAGGTGCTGGGCATTGGCCGAGAGTCGGGCTCCTCGGGCTCGGCGGGCAGCCTGGGCCTGCTGCTCAGCAGCTGCCAGCGAGCTCAGCAGGTCCTGCTCAGCTTTGCTCAAGAAGTGGCGTAGACCCTCAAACTCGACCCCCAGACGCTGGCGCTGGATGGCAGCCTCTTCTCCCAAGTGGACCACTTGGCGCTCCTGCCGGGCCCCTGCATCCTCCAGGGCCTCCCTCTGGGCACGCAGCCTGCCCAGAACCCCTCTGAGGCGGGCCCGGGTAGCTTGGTCCTCCTTGGCCAGCACCACCAGGTCGTGACCCCAGTGGGCTCTTTCGTGGTGGCAGGCAGGGCACAGAGTGGCCCCATCCCAACGACAGAAGAGCCAGAGGTCCTCTCCGGGGTGCTGAGGGCAGGGGCTCCGGGGCAGGCTCATCCCTGGCCTTGGTTCAGCATACTGGCTGCTGTCCCCTGGGCTTGCTGCCAGGCTGCTTCCGGCCCCTGCAGCCTGGCTTGTGTCTTCCTCTGCTCGGGGGCCCTTCTCCATCCCCCTCCCTGGGGTCTCCTGCCTGCTGGCTGCCTCCAGGGGCTGCCTCATTCCATTGGCCCCATCCTCCCTGTGGTCTTTGAGCCACCTCTCTGTCCTACTGCCCTGGCCCTCTGCATGGTGTGAGATGTTCTTCTGGGGCCCATACGCAGCCTCCCTGATCTCAGCTTCCACTGGACCCTCTGCCTTATTCTGCACACTTGTCTCTGGCTCCCTGGGCACCCTGTCTTTGGCTGCCTTGGGGAGTTGCTCTGCCTGGGTTTCACCATCCTGGGCGTCCTGGTATTTGTCCTCTAGGGCCTTTGGCATCTCGTCATTCTGGCTCCCTTTGGCCTCTTCCTCAGTCAGAGACGTCACCAGCTCCTCTTCGGGCTCCCTGGCTCCCTGGGTGTTGCCCATGCTGGTGCCCAGAGCTGGCACCCCACCCTCGCCTGCATTGGGTCGCAGACGTTTAGCGGCCATGGCCACATTGGCCAGCTGGCAGTTGGGCCGCAGCTTGCGTTTGGGTGAGCGGGCCCGGCACTGGGGGCAGGGGAAGCGCCGGCCCATCTCGTCCCAGCAGCGAGTGATGCAGGCACGGCAGAAATTGTGGCCGCAGTCGATGGTGACTGGCTCGTGCAGGTAGTCCAAGCACACAGCACACGTCACCTCCTCCTGCAACAGGCGTACAGGGTCCGAGGTGGCCATAGCTGGGGCGGCACTTGGGACTCCTGCCCCCTCCACCCCCCGCCTAGGGCCCCTGCCCTCTTTTGCTCTGCCCCCTGCTCCCTCTCCCTGCCAGCCAGCCATCGGTGGGCCATTGTGAGGTCACCCATGGTGGGGAAGGGTTTCTAGGGAACCTTGCTGGACCCCAGAGCTGCAGAAGGAAGCCAGGGCTAGGACAGAACCAACCTTCATCTTGCCTCCCTCCCATAGGAAAGCGGGTGCCAAGGATTCCCCGAAGTCCAGCCCCTAGGGCAGCTGACTGTCTGCTGACCCTAGGGGCTGATGGGAGGGGTCATTTCCTCCACAGTGGCATTTTCTGCATCTTCCCACAGTGGGCTCCAGGTTGGCTCTTGGAAGGCCCAGTAGGGGTAGGGGGTCTGTCAGCTGCTTGGGCCTGATCCCTGGAGCCTGTCAGAGCCAACTCAGCCTACTTGCCTTCTTCTACTTCCTCTGTGACCCAGTCTTGGGCATGGGGCCTGGCTCCCCAAAGGAGCCCAGATACCAGATATCCTGGGGCCTGGGGCTGTGGAGGTGGAAGCTTGGGGCCTAGAAACCTGAGTTCCTGGTTAGACAGGTGCTGGGTCTTGGGGAATGGTTTCATAGTTGAGGGCATAGGTCTGGGTGCCTGGCTCTCTGAAGGTTTGGGGAGTATGATTCTGGGAACCCCAATACACAGGAGAACCTACAGGAAAGGATTCTGGGTGTCATCAGCCAATGGGGGGGAGGCCCTGGGGTCCCAGAAGGGATAGAGGTACCTCCAGGGTCCAGGAAGGGGTGGAGGCACCTACCTGACACCCCCAAATGTATTGGCCCTAGGTCCTCCCCAGCCCCCCAGGAGGCTAGCACTTACCAAGCTGGGTCCCCTGCCCTGCCATCCTCAGAGGCCTCTAGCATTCTGAGCTCATCATGAGGTCGGGGGCAAAGTCCCTGGGGAGGAGTCTGGGACTGACCTCTGATCCAAGGGGAGGGCCTGGCTCACCATGTAGGCCAGTGGGAGGCCCAGCAGCCTGCAGGATAGGGGCCAGGCCCTCTTTGGCCCCAGTTTCCTTCTCTAAAATGATAGGGTTAGGTTGGGGGGTGTCTGGGCCCTTAGGGCTTAGCATTCACCCCTTTCAGGCACATGAGGGAACCCCTTGACCTCCATGCCTTTGTCATAGGCAGGTCATTTGTAGGAGAAGTTGGGGTTTCCCTGGACTACAATTGAGACAGGAAGCCTGGGTTTGAATCCCACTTCAGAGAGCCTGTTTCCTTGTCTGTCGAATAGGACAAGAAGGGCTGTTACCCTTCCTGGCCTAGCAGGCCTGCTACCTGGGGGTGGCTGACTTGGTTTCCTACAACATCAGCTGTTGTCATTGTTTTATTAGATCTTGGCTAGAAAACTGCATCCCATGCCCGGCCTGCTCTGGGCTTCTCAGAGATGCTTGGCCAGCAGCTTCAAGGTGAGGAGCTCCACAGGAGACACTGAGCTCCCCAGGGTGGGCAGGTGGATCTTAGGTCCAAAGTATGTGGGGCCTGCAAGGGAACTGGGCTGGAGGTCAGGAAATCTGGATCTCTGAGGGGGAGTGGGGCTGGAAGTCAGGAGATTGGAGACCCTGGCAGTGGGTGGGGGTTTACTGGGGTCCCAGAGCTGGTGGTCTAGAAACCTGAGATCCTGAGGGTTTTAGGAGACTGGACCCCTGAATCCTGATGCCTTTAATTCTATGATTCCTAGAGGCCTTTGCAGCCATTGGGGTCTAGCTGTTGCCTTGTGGCCATATATGCTTGGCCCAGACACCTGTGAGAGGGGACTGGGCTGGGAGGGCCAAGCCAAGGGCTCCCAGCTGGGTCCCTGGGGCCCCAGGCCTCAGAATTGCAGGTGGAGCTAAGCCAGACGCAGCAGAGGAAGCCAGACCGAAAGGAACACCTGATCTTTGGGAAACAGTTCACAGACCACATGCTGACCGTGGAGTGGTCTAGTGAGGAGGGCTGGGGTACACCATGCATCCATCCCTTCCGAAACCTCGTGCTACACCCTGCCTGCTCGGCCCTTCACTATGGCATCCAAGTAAGACCCTGGGCCCTGTCCCACACCCCTCAGTAGGCGGCCTCTGCTGACTCTGGCCTCTTAATCTGCCCCATCTGTCTCTTTCTTCCAGTCCATCTCTCTATCTGCATTTGTCTCTCTGTGTCCCTTTCTCTCTCTCTTGTCTCTGTATGTGTTTCTCCATACCTTTCTCTGTCTCCCTGTGTCTCCCTCCATCCCTCTCTTTGTTTCTGGATGTCTCTATGAATGTCTCTTAGTGTCTCTGTCTCTGTGTGTCTCTCTCTATGTCCCTGTCTTTCTCTTGTCTCTCTCTCCCCCTCCAATCCTCTCTCTCTGTCTCTGTGTCTCTCTTGTTTCTGTCTCTTTCTGTCTGTCTCTCCACTGTTGGCCTTGCTCTGTCTCTCAATGCAGTGGCTATCTATCACCACCCTGTGGTGACAGGTCTTCTGAGGAGAAGGTGACATGAAGCTGTAAAACCAGAAAGTTGATGATATTAAAGTTCCTTGGGCTGGGGGGGCGGAGCTGGAATCTGTCTGAGGCCCTCTGTCTGCCCCTTCCCCTGGCTTTGGTAAGAAGCCCTACCCTGGCAGTCAGTATTAGGAGCCAGAAGGCAGGAAGCCACCTGTAAACAGGTAACAAGCCATCCCTCTCCAGTGTTCTGAATGGGCCCAGGAAGCAGATTGGTCATTTGTCAGAACAGACACCAGCAGGGTGGGCTTACCTGCGAACCCCTCACTGGAAGCTTAAAGGACTGGGGATCTTATTTCTAGCAAAGATGGAGGCAAGGGTCATCTCCATTCCTGCCTCTGCCCCGGCCCAGCAACCTGATGTCTGAGGTCAAAGTGCAGGCCAGCCTCCCTCCTAACCGAAGGGTGAGGGGGCTCAAGGAAGACCTCACAGCTTTCAAGGTTTTCTGAGAAAAATGGAAGGGTAGCTTTGTTGGGAAATTCAAGGAGGCCCTGTGGAGGAAGAGGCCAGAAGGTCAAAGGGTGGAAGCAAGAGGACCTCTGGGATCATGGCTCTCCAGAAGGAAGGCAGTGTTGGTGAACATGACCTCAGGCTTTGTGGGTGCTCTCCAGGGGGTGAGGAGGGGGTGCCTCCCTGCTCAGGGACACAACTGCTAATAATGCCGACAAAGTCCACTACCCTCCTGGGGCAGGGGCCCAGCACATGGTAGAGAACACCTCCATGTCCTGCAAGACTTGTGAAAACTACTCATGGCAGCAGCTGAGCCTGCCAGGAGCCCTGGGAAGACTCAGAATCCAAGGCCGCATAGCTGGAAGGTCCCTGGGTGCAGCTGATCAGGTAGGATGGGGAGAATAGAAGTGTGCCGTCACCTACAGAAGAGAGTGGCTGATGAGTCACAGAGCCAGCCACCAAGATAGGGCAGCTGGGAATGAGAAGAAAGGATGAGAAGAGCTTCACCTGGGCTGCTTCCTACCCGTTGCAGGCAGAACAAGGGCGGCCTCATTCCGAAGTGACTCATCTTGGAAAGCTGATAGAGAAGCCGAGGAAAGCTGAGAAAGGCCAGAGAGGCACCTTAGAGCAAGGGGTTCAGAGAAAAGCTAGATCCCCAAGGCCTCAGATGCTACACAAAAAAAAGGGGGTTGGGTCCAGAGAGGTGTACGATGGTGGTATTACTGGGAGTTCAAAGGCTTGGATGGTAGAAGAAGCCAGGCCAGGTGGTGGAAGGTGACTAAGCCACGCAAGAAAGGGTGCTTTCAAAGCCACATGAATGAAGAGAAGTCCGAGAGGTGGAATGATGGTAACAGGCCTTTGAGGTGAACTGCTCAATGCTCCTTGCTTTGGGTGGTTTTTCTTTGAAGACTTGGGCTGGGGAAGACTGATTAGAAAGGCTTTTGACTATTGAAATACAAATATGATGATATAGGGAAGGGAGCATTTAACAGCCTTGATAAGTTCAAGTTGGAGATTCCTGAGTTAGTGTCAGAAGGACTACTATGGGCCATTCAGGTGAGCCCCCTCATCTTACAAATGAGGATCGAGATCCAAATCGGCAAAAGTGGACCCAGAGCCTCGGCCTGCAGGTCCATATTTTTGCTGCCTGCCAAGGCCCTAGCCCAGATGAACTACATCTTTATGCAGAGGGGGTTACTGAGCCCCCTCAGTGACATTAACAAGATTGTGGAGAATAGACAAGAGGGACCCCAGGACTGGAGAAGGGCACAGGTCTTGATTTTTCCAAGACACTTGTGGATTATAAGCCAAGACCATAGTATTGAAGGGATGGTTAGTGAAAATTTAGAAAAGGAAGCAGTGACCCAGAGAACTTGTATAGACTATCAGGAAGGGTTCTGATCAGCCTGGGTTTAAGCTCACGTGATCTTGGGTCCATAAAGGGGTGCAGAGCTTCTAGGACTAGGGGATGATGATCTCACAGTGCCCTGCCCTATCAAGCCTCATCCAGAAGAGTATTGTGCTCAGTACAGAGAGGTAGATTTAAGCTGGCTAGAAGCTGAAATGTTTTGGCACATCACAAGAAGACAGGACTGGTTGGATAAGACTTTGGTGTTGGGAAAGATTGAAGGCAAAAAGAGAAGGAGACGGGCAGAGGATGAGATGGGTAGATAGTGCCATGGAAGCAACAAGCTTGAGCTTGGACAGACTTTGGGAGATGTGGAGGAGAGGAGAGTAAGACATGACTGAACAACAACTAAGGAAAGACTGGTAGCCTCATGATGGGAGCTGTCCCTGTGTGACAGAAGGTGGCGATTCCCCTCATTGTCAGAACAAGGGCTGAATGGGGTCAAGAGGCCAGCCAGGCATCCTCACAAGGAAGACCTGAGTTCAAATCCAGCCTTGGACAATCTTGAGCTGTGGGACCCTGGTCAGGTCACTTAATCACTGTCTGCCTTATTTTCCTCAGTCCTAGCACCTACTCTCCAGGGTTGTTGTGAGGATCAAAGGTACTTGGCACATAGTAAGTGCTTTATGGGGGCACTGCTGAGGTTCCCAGTTCAGGGCCTCTCATCCCCTCTCCTCTGTGAGTCCTTGGTCATTGCTGGTCCTGTGTCACCACTGTGCCTGCCCCTCTGTGTCTCTTTGTCTCTGTCTCTGTCTTCTCTCTCCTCCCTCCCTCTCTCTCTCTCCTCCCTCCCTCTCCCTCTCCCTCTCTCTCCCTCTCTCTCTGTCCCTCCATCTCTGTCTCTCTCTTTTGGCCAGCCTGGGAGCCTCGGCATCTCTGACCCAGGCTATGTGTGTTTCCCCACAGCTCTTTGAAGGTCTGAAGGCTTTTCGAGGCAAGGACCAGAGAGTGCGCATCTTCCGCCCCTGGCTCAACATGGACCGCATGTTACGCTCCTCCTTGCGGCTCTGCCTCCCGGTGAGAGAGAGCCCCATGGAACTGGGGCAGTGGCTGAGGTCGGGAGGGGCAGGAGGAGGCTGAAGTCCCCTTCCCTCCCTCCTTCCCCCCAACTCTGAGGCTTACCGTCCATGTGGCCATGGACCATTCTCTTCCCTTTCTGAGCCTCAGTTTCCTCTGTAAATGAGTGGGGATTGAACCAGATGACCCTGAGGGTCTCCTTAGGCTCCTGTCGCGGGGTGTTGCCTCTCCCCCTCAGACCTTTGACAAGCTGGAACTTCTGGAATGTATCCGACGCCTGGTGGAGGTTGATGAGGACTGGGTGCCTAGCGGGGATGAGAGGAAGGCCAGCCTCTACATCCGGCCCACCTTAATCGGCAATGAGGTGCCCCCTGAGAAAAGGGAGGGTTGCTCCTGAGAAGAGGGAGGGGCTGGCTGACTGGACAGCTGGGTCCCTGAGAGGGGAAGGAGCTGGGAGAACCTAGGCTTATGTCTCTGTGGAGAGGGCAGGGGAAAGGGTGCCTGGAAGAGCCCACAGCATGACCCCCACTGCTAGAAGGGGCCTCTTGGGGCTCAGTGGGGAGCACAGGGAGGCCAGAGCCAGGGCACCTGGCTTTCTGACAGCCCCCCATTCCACAGTCATGTCTGGGCGTCCACCCTCCTATGAGAGCCCTGCTGTATGTCATCCTGAGTCCTGTGGGTGCTTATTTCTCTGGGGACTCCTTAACACCTATCTCACTACTGGCTGACCCCCGCTTTGTCCGAGCCTGGATTGGAGGCGTTGGTGAATGCAAGCTGGGAGGGTGAGCAGAATGACCCCAACCTCTGACCTTTGCCCTCACCCCTGACTTGTATCAGCTTCAGCCTCCAATCCTCTCCCCTCTCTGGGTCAAGGTCACAATTGGTCTGACTGTCCAGTGTGAACAGGGTGGTCTTAGGGCCGGGAGAGTCTTTGCCAGCTCAGCTCTGCTGAGTGTGGGATGGTTCAGGAAAAGTATGCACATGGAAGGAAAGGAAGCATGGTTCCCACTTGGACCAGGTGTGATGGGCTGGGGCGAAGTTTCTGGATCCAAGAGGAATGGTGTTGAAGGGGTGGTGGGAGTCTGCTCCCTGGGGAGAGGGATGGCTGGCCTGCGAGTGTGTGCGCTGAGCCCGCCTCCCCACCATGCTAGGAATTATGGGCCGACAGTATTCGTGCAGCAGGCTGCTAACCAACACGCTTGTGAGCAAGTCCTCTGGCTTTATGGTCCAGACCACCAGCTCACTGAGATAGGGACCATGAACATCTTCATCTTCTGGACCCACAAAGATGGTGGTGAGTGGCCCCAGCGCTGCTGCCTCCACAGAGCCCGCCTGTGTTCCTGCCGAGGGGGAGGGCCTTGAGACCATGTCCTAGGAGGCCTGGGTTGAAGGCTCTAGAGAAGATGGGAGGCTGGAGGGGACAAATCAGGAGAGCACTGCTCAAGTAGAGGGAGGGCAGTGCCAACAGTGGCCAAGAGGACACCGGGGCTAGATATGGGGAGGGCAGCTTCCTTTCCCCACCCTCCCAACTCCATATATTTGTTATTATTTTATTTTTGTTACATTGTAAGTTCTGAACTGTCTCCCTCTTTCCTTCCCCACCCCAAGGGGAAAGCTTTCTAAGGAGGAGGTGTCCTGTAGGGACAGAGCTGCCTCCAGGGAGGCATAGAGGCCAAGGCAGCTGTGGGGCAGGCCTGAGGCTGCTGAGCTCAGGGATCCTGGGGTTGTATTTTAAGGGAGTGTGACTATCCCTTCCCCCCCCATCCCAGTGCTGGAGCTAGTGACCCCCCCACTGGATGGCATCATTCTTCCGGGGGTGATTCGGAGGAGCCTGCTGGACCTGGCCCGGATGTGGGTGAGTGGGATGGGATCCAGGCGAGCCATGGTGTTGGGGCATGGGCCTGCTGTTCCTGGACTGTCTGCTTGCCTGGCTTGGGGCGCCCATTGCTTTCCATGTCTCCCCTCTGTCTCCCCATCTCTGCTGTGTGCGTGTGCCCTTCTCTGTTCTCTCCCTGAGTGTCTGTGGGAGCCCCAGTGCAGGATCGGGCTGTCTCCAGGTTGGCCCGTATCTCTGTAAATCTCTCTGTCTCATTTGCTTGTCTTGTGTCTCATTGTCTCTCTGCATCTCCATCTCTCTGGTCTCTCCCTGTCTCTCCAGTCTCTGCCTGTTGCTCCCATCTCTGTCTCTCTGCCCGTGTCTCCCTGGCTCGGGATAACATGGGGTGCTCTGTGCAGGGGGAGTTCCGCGTGTCTGAGCGCCGGGTGCACATGTCGGAGCTGCTTCTGGCCCTCCGGGAGGGGCGTGTGCAGGAGATCTTTGGCTCGGGCACAGCGTGCCAGGTGTGCCCAGTGCACCGCATCCTGTACCAGGAGGAGGTAAGAAGGGCAGCAAAGATGGGGAAGTGAGAGGGGGGTAGCCAGGCCCTAAATGGGGAGCAGGAGAGTTTGGGGTGCAGCCCGAGCTCCCTGGTTCTTCTCAGCCTTGCTTCCTCTCCCTTCTTCAGCACCTTCACATTCCCACAATGGAGAATGGGCCTAAGCTCACCCTACGCTTCCAGAAGGCACTGTGTGACATCCAGGTAGGTGCTGGGGGCCTAGGGGAGTGGGCACCCTGTGGTCCCTGCCCCTCAGCCCCAGGACTTTCTGGGGGCTCTGACCAGCCATTTATTTTCCCCCAGTATGGAGATGGCTGCCATGAGTGGATGCTCCCTGTGTGACCAGAGGCCAAATCAGGCTCCACCCACCCCCTGGACCACACTCCTCCCTCCTGATCTCAGAGCACTTAGTCCATTGCCACTCCCCTTTATCCCTTCCCTACCCCCAGCCAAAGATTCCAGGTGCAATATACTTCTCTAGGCAGGTGGTCTGGGACGCCTGGGTCCCTGCGGCCCCAAGCTAAGCTATACTCCCAAAGCCATAATATGGGCCAGGATCCAGGCATCGGGCCCTGCTCCCCCACCCCTCAGGGAGCGCCACACTCCGTTCCTCGCCAGCTTCAGAGGCCGGCAGCTAGGGGCCTAGGTGATAGTGGAAGAGGACCTGTCCGTCCTCTGACCCCCCAGCTCCCTAAGTCTGTCTGTGGCTGCAGGTCATTTTTTTCCTGCATTTTCCAAATAAAAAGCCAAAGGAAAAGATGGTGTCTTGTCTTGGGCCCTGAGCCCCGAGCCCTGTCAGGGGCCCAGGGGCCCCCCTCAGACCCAGTTTGGACCTCACAAAGGGCTGACTGAAGGGGGGAGCCTCAGAGGCCAGCTTTCCCCCAGGCCTCAGGTCGGTGGTGCCAGCCCTGAGGCCCTTCAGATTCTTTTTTTTTTTTTTGCCTTTTGGAGGGCAATTGGGGTTAAGTAGCTTGCCCAAGGTTACAGGGCTAGAATTATTTTTGTGTTAAGTGTCTGAGGCCTGAATCGAACTCGGGTCCTCCCCGACTCTGGGGCTGGCGCTTTACTCACTGTGCCACCTAGCCACCCCAGCCCTTCAGATTCTTGCCTCCCCTGTTTCCCATAGGGACCCTGCTTGCTCCCACTGCCCATCCCAAAAGATGCCTCTGTACCATCTGCTATTGATATATTGCTGCTTTATTGCTCAGGTAATGAGCTAGAAAAGAGACATAAATAAGGCTTGAGGTGCCCAGCCCTCGGAATAAATAGTAGCCAGGTCCTGCCTGAGCCAGGTGGAGTGGGGGCTTGCTGGCTTCAGGAGGAGTAGCTGGGGCTTCGGCCCTGCACAAGCCCCACCATGCTCAGTGGGTCTGCGGAGCCCACGTCCGGGGGCTCTGGGCCCTGTGCCCAGGGCGGCTCAGGGCCAGGCAGCTGGTCTCCGGGAAGTGGCAGGAAGCGAGCAGGGCCAGCCTGGCCCAGGGAGGCCTTGGGGGGCAGGCGGAGGACGCGCCCGTGAGCCTCGGACGCATACACGCTATAACCATCCCCCAGCAGGTGCTCCCGGAAGTTGCAAGCAGAAGGGTCGTATTGTGCCTGTAGGGGCAAGGAGACAGCATAGGGTCAGTCAGAGGCAGTGCCCGCTGTGTGCCAGTTATCCGAGCCTTCCCAGCCCCGACACTTGGTGTGGGGGAGACTGAAATAGCATGAGCCAGAGGGCAGGGACACAGGGACCCAAGCTGAGGAGGACCTAGGAGGACAGAGGATGATGGGGGAAGGGGGGAAGAGGAAGCCCTCATGGCCCCCTCCCCTCCTGCAGCACAGCCACAGCTAGGTCACCCTCTGATCTCAGCAGTCAGTCATAGCTTCTGCCCCAGTCGGACTCCCGACATTTCAGTTTTGCCCCATGTTCTCTCTGGTCTCTCTGGCCCACTGGCCTTTCCTTGGATATGATGCTGCATCTCCTGCCCTCATGCCTGGAATGCACTCACTCATCTCTGCCTCTTAGAATCCCTAATGTCCTTCCAAGCCCAGCTCCGGCATTCCCCCTCCCCCCTAGAAATCACTGGGGATCTTGGGAATCCCCTAGAAAGTCAACTCCTTAAATTCAGGAGTGGAGGTCTTTGTCTTTGCATTTCCAATGTTAGCACAGCATCTGGCACACAGTAGGTGCTCAAGGAAAGTTTGTTGAAGTTAGAGAGAGTGGGAACCTCTGGGGGCCGAGAGAGGAGCTTCCAAGAGGGGCTTGGGAGTAAGATGGCAGGCTGTGGCCTGTGGCCCTTACCGCTCCATACAGCTCCCCATTGGGCCTCATACACAGAAACCGAGAGCTCTGGACAGCAAGGATTCGAATGACGCCAGGCTTCACTGCCTTCAGCTCCAGAAGACCTGGGGGCAGGAATAGTCAGGGGCTCTGCCCAGCATCATCTGGCTCCCAGGCTGGCAAGGCCAGCAGATGGCCTGTCCCTCCCAGCCCGAGCCCCTCCCCACACTCACTGTTGGGGCTCCTCTCGACTACAGCTCGAACTGCCCCGTCGGGCCCCATCTCCACATGGGCCTCGGTGTCCTGGCCATCATCTGTGTACAGGTGTCGGAGGCGGACCTGGCTCCCAAACAGCAGCATGGGGCTAGAATCGGGGATGGGGTATCCCCAGCCCCTATAGGCCAGGAGCAAGGACAGCAGAGGAGCCAGGCAGCCTGGGGCTCTCTTTCTTGGGCCCATCGCTGAAGTAGTCAAGAGGCTGGAGAAAGGAATGCCTGAGGCCTGGGGATAGACAGACCTCTGCAACGGAGCAGAAAGGACCTCAGCTGGCTGGCAGTCTTGGTCCTTGGGGCTTGGGCTCCTTGCCTGCCACTATGTTCTGTGTACCACAGGAAGGATGGGGTTCTGGGGAGGCAGTGCTCCAGAAGCTCCACTTCCTCTGGCTCTCCTGAGTCAAGGCTGGGGCTGCTTCCTCCTCTTCCTCACTCTGGATTTCCTGTGGCTTTTCTGGGTGCTCCCCAGGGCCTTATACCTGTCTCCAGGCCCCTCCACCCACCTCTGGTCACCTGCTATCTTCATGAAACATGACCCACTTGGCTGGCATCACAAATTCCACCGTGGCGAAGTTACCAGCCCACATGGATGATGCAACCTGGGGTGGGGGGGGGAAGAGTGGGAATGGTTCTGGGAGCTTGGATGCCTGGGACCTGAGAAGATTGAGGGGTACAAACCCCTGAGTTCCTTGGAGACTGGATGTTCTGACACCTGGTTCCTAAGATTGGGGCCTCAGATGCCTGGCATCCTAGAGTGCCTCAGAAAGTCAAGAGTCCCTGAGAAAGTGGTGCTAGAATTACAAGGTGTCTGGAAGAGGGACTCAGACACAGAGGTCTATGGGAAGTTTGGGGAGGCCCAAGATGCCTGGGTCTGGAATAAGATGGGGTCCAGATACCTGAATCTGAGAAAACAGAGGATTATATTCAAAGGTCCTTGAAAAGATGGGGGCCTGGATACTGACGTCACCAAGAAGAGGGGGGGTCTGGACCTCTGGGGCCCTGAGAAGTTATCAACCTGTTCACTTGTGTCCATGAAAAGGTAGGGGTCCTCGGGAAGATGGAGGCCTGGATGCCTGGGTCCCTGGGAAGGTGGGAACCCAGATGCCTGGGAGGAGCTGAGCCTAGATTCCTTGGCATACACTTGAGTCCTTCCAGGACACCTGTTGGCTAGGGGCCGGAGGGAGGAGGGTAAATATGTAAGTTGCAGTTGGTGGAGCCCATTTATGGGGAAGGGCAAGGTAGGCACTGGAAAATGTCTCCCTGACCCAGACTCCAGAGCCTCAAGTGTAGGCCCCTGCTGGCCATGCCCAGACAAAGGCGGGGGCACACAGACTAGTCATGGGAGGCCTTCCTGGCCTCCTGATGCAATAGCCACATTTCTTTCAGCAGAGATTTTTTCCTGGGAGCAAAATCCCCAACCTGACCCTTGACTCTGGGGTTCTAGGCAGGGTCAGGGCTAGGGCCCGGGAGCAAGGGGAAGCAGATGAGGTCATTTAAGCCTTGCTAAGCTAGGGATGGGCCTGGGGAGGTTGAGGGGAGGTTGAGGGGAGTCAGGATCTTCTTCAACCTCGATATCCTTCTGAGAGTTTGGTGGGAAGGAGAAAAACTGGAAACTCAGACACCAGAATGACTAGACCCCCTGGGTCCTTTAGAAACTGAAGGGGTGAGGGTACAGGTCTTAGGCACTTGGATTGCTGAGGGATTACAGATGGGACATGGGTCCCTGTGGAATGGGGTCTGGAACTTGGTCCCCAAGAGACTGGGGCTGCAGTAGTGTAAAGCCCAGTCAGAGGTCTCAGAACTGGATGACAGGAAAGGGCTCTTGAGGTTTAACAAATGTGAAGCCTGGACACCTGGGGCCCCAAAGAGTGAAAGATGGGATGCCAGATACTTGGGGAAGGGCGACCTGAGGACCTGAGAGATGGAACCTAGACACCTCAGGTTCAAAGTTAGTGATAAGTGGGAGGCTGGAAACTGGGTCCTAGGAGAACAGGACCTGAATCCTTGAGGATCTGACAAAGGAAATCACATTTCCTAGGGGCAGTGGTCTCTGAATGCATTTTTGGTCCTTTTTTTGGTCCCTCTTCAGAAAAAATAGCTGAGCACAAACTTCACATATATGTAGATTTACTTATTGACAAATGACCTGTGTATATTCCTGTTTTAATAATTATGTCCTTGGGGTTGCTAAGTGGTGCAGTGAATAGAGCACCAGCCCTGAAGTCAGGAGGACCTGAATTCAAATCTGGCCTCAGACACTTAACATACTTACTAGCCATGTGACCTTGGGCAAGTCATTTAACCCTAATTGCCCTGCCTTCCCCTTTCCAAAAAGAAAAAAAAATGTCCTTGATAGAACATCCACAGAAACAATTTTTAGGAGTTTAAAGAGAAAGAACATTTGAGGGCAGAGTCAACAGAGAGCCCCTAGAATCAACCAGAGACCTACACTTTAAAAAATATATTTTGTTTGTTGGAGGGGATATGGAAAAATAGGGAAAACTAATGTGTTGTTGGTGGAGTTGTGAACTGATCCGACCATTCTGGAGAGCAATTCAGAACTATGCCCAATGAGCTGTAAATCCCCCCCCCCTTTTTTTTTTTGCTTTTTTTTGAAAGGTAGTTGGGGTTAAGTGACTTGCCCAAAGTCACATGGCTAGTAAGTGTGTCAAGTGTCTGAGGCCGGATTTGAACTCAGGTCCTCCTGAATCCAGGGCTGGTGCCCTATTCACTGCACCACCTAGCCACCCCCTGTTAAAAAACAAAAAACAAACAAACAAAAACAACCAAAACCCTTTGATGCAGCGATACCGCTGCTAGGTCTGTATTCCAAAGAGATAAAAAACAAAAAGAGAACCCACCTGTACAAAAATATTTATGGCAGCCCTTTGTGGTGACAACGAATTAGAAATTGCAGGATGCCCATCCATTGGGTAATGGCTGAACAGGCTGTGGCATATGAATGTGATGGAATATTATTGTGTCATAAGAAATGAGGAGCAGACAGACTTCAGAATAACCTGGAGAGACTTCCATAAACTGACGCTGAGTGAGGGGGTGCCGAACCAGGAGAAACTGTACACAGTAACAGCAACATTGAAACAATGATCAACTGTGAGAGACTTAGCTCTTCTCAGCAATGCAGTGATCCAAGACAATTCCAAAGGACTCATGGTGAAAAAAAGATGCTATTCGCCTCCAGAGAAAGGACCAGTGGAGTCTGGATGCAGATTGAAGCTTATTCCTTTTACTTTCTTAATTTTTCTTGCTTTTTTTTTTTTTTTGCAATGTGGCTAATACAGATATGTGTTTTTCGGGGTTTCACATGTAGAAACGACCACACTTCTTGCTTCCCCAACAGGTTGGGAGTATTAACAGGATTTTTACTGAGCCGGTCTCTAGCCTGAGAATACTCAGAACCACACAAAGCAGGCCCAGAGACGGGAGTGCCAGTAATCAAGTAGTTCTATTAATCAGTTTTGGAGTGAGGAATGGTCTCCTAGCTGAAATAAAAGCACAGGTTATATACTTAAATCACAGCTGGGGAAGGAAGATTGCAAACAATCGTTTAGTGCTTTCCCTTTGAGAAACCCCTAAGTCCCACAATGCAACAGTCCTGGAGTCCTTGTTTTTGGAGGTTGTGACCACCTACCCTAAAGTACAGAACTAGAGTTCTGTGACTGGAACAAGTTCTACAATCTTGGATTCGCTTCACTTAAGGTCCAGTGATTGTGAGCATTGTCAGAGTTTCAATTAATCAGTTTGAACTGCTTTGTGAGTGCTGACTATCAAGTCAGAGAAGCAGCTCTTGAGAAAACGAAATTATTAGTATATTCATGACACTATCATAGCGATTAGTAGGAAAATTATAAATTGCTTTCTCAGGAGGAAGAGAATTTGGAACTCAGAATTTAAAAAAAACTGTTTAAAATAAAATAAATATAGAAAATTATATATTGTCGGCATCTTTTGTGTTTATGTTGACTATATTTCCCCCCTCTGTCCTGTGTCCCAGAGAGTCATCTCTTTAAAAAGACTTTTAAAAAAATATAAAGGAAAAGAAAAAAAAATCAGCAGAACCAACCGACATGGGGAAAAAATCTGCCATGATATGCACTCACGGGGCTCCTCTCCCCCTAAAGGAATGGCTGGGGGTCGTCTTCTCCCATCTCTCCTTTGGGGCCAGACTTAGTCTTTATAATTTATTAACAGTGGGTTTCGATTATTTTGTTAGTTGTTCTTTCTACTGATAAGATTAATAATCAATAAATCAATAAAAAGTCCTGCCTGGTGATACAAAAAAAGAAAAAGGGACACACGCACAAATAGCCCCCGTCTTCAAAGTTCCAGCAGGCAAACACACGGAAAGCAAACTAGGAGAAATAGCAAATAATGAAGAAGGGAAGGCGCTGACATTACCGGGGCTTGAAGGCAGCCCGTGGGCCGTGGGATCTCGGCGCCGGCCCCTGTAGGTCTCTCCCTCCTCGCTTCTCCGTTCGCTTTGCGTTGTCAGAGCATCCCTTCATGGACCCGGTTGCTCCACCTTTCCCCAATCAGTGGGCATCCTCTTTCTTTCCACTTCCTTGCCCTGGCAAAAAGGGCCACTATCAATATGTTGGTGTAGAGAGACGCCCTTCTTTCTTGTCAGTGGCCTCCTTGCGGTGGAATATCTGGACCACAGGGCCCGGCCACTTCCAGAATGACTGGCCATTGTACCATGTACCACGCAGCATGTAACAATGCGTGAATGAGCCGGGCTTCCCACAGCCTCTCCCGCGACGTTGAGCGCCGCGAGGGGGCGCCACAGTGCACAGAGCGCAGAGCTGGGAGTCGGACATCGAGAGGCCCCGTGGTCACCGGGTAAGCGGGGTTCTTGGGCGTCGAAGGAGCTCGCCCTGCGCTGCTTGTGTCTCTGGCACCGACTTGCCGGGTGTGCGGAGGCACGGGCGCGGGCAGAGGGAGGAAGGTGGCTTTAGGGTCTCACTTAAGCGCGTGCGGGGGCAATGGATTGGACAGGGGGAGACGAGGCGCGGAAGCCGGGGTGGGGCGATAAGGGATTCTGGACTAGGGCAGTAAGTGGCCAAGATGCAGCCGTCCATACACTTCGCACAGTATCTGATGTATGGGTGCTTCATTAGCGTTCATTGACTGACTCACTGATCGTCGACTAGCTCTGTGGGATAACGCCAAAGTAGGGGTCCTTCTAGGACTGGTGGAACCCCCCTCTTCTGGAATAGGTAAGGGCGGAGGAGACAAAGCAGTCATGTGACAGCTGTTCTCGTTCATCCTCCCTCCCCTTTTGAACTGGAGGAACCAGTTCTCTGTGCCTCACTGCTTCCCAGGCGATCCCCTCCCTTTCCCACCTCACCCCACCTTGGCTGAAGGGTGGGCTCTGGAGTCTCAGCCTGTCTTGGCCCTGCCCTCTTCTGCCTCCTGCCTGGTATGGGGCTTTGTCTGGGCCTGGAGGGTTGTGGGACCAAGGAGCCAGCATCCACCCATGTGGTGTCCCAACAGATCCACAGATCAGGGTGCCGGTGCTCTGGACTAGGCCCCAGGAGGACCGCGCCAGCTTGGCCAAGGCAACCGTGAGCTCCTTGCATTGCCTGGCAACAAAAGGGTGAGTCTGGTCCAAAGGGAAAGAGGAGCGCCATCAGGGCTGGTGGAACTCCATCTTCCCTCCCTTTTCCACCTGGAGCTCTCTACTGGCCAGGCCCACTGAGTCTGGGGAGAGGAAGCTGCCCTCCAGGAAGACCGTGGCCCCAGCCTGGAGCCCAGGTGAGTCAGACGGGGCACCGGGGCGCAGCTCTTCCAGCCTCTGCCCCCTTCTCAGGGACTGCTGTTCTCTGTGGCCCCAGCAGGAGCGCCGCTTCCCCTGGGTACCCCTGCCTCCTCATCTCAGATTCAGATTCCTGGCTTCTTTCCACAACCATGTGGATCCCTTCTCACCGGCAACTCTGCTGGGCCTTCCTGGTGGCCTCCTTCCTCTCCGTTACCTCCTTCTTTCTCCACCTCTGGAAAGGCAGCTTTTCCCCAAAACTGGTTTTCTCTGTTCTGTGCCACAAGCAATGCCCAGGCTTAACCAAAGTGGCCCTCTTCTGCCTCCCAGGGACGCCACAAGGCCTCAATGGTTCTTTGGACCTCCATAAGCCAGCAGCAAGTCCTGAGCCTGGCATCTGGACTATCCAGCCAGAGGGGCGCTTTGGAAACCAGATGGGTCAGTATGCCACTCTTTATGCCCTGGCCAAGCTGAATGGGAAGCAAGCCTTCATTCTGCCAGACATGCATGCCACCTTGGCCCCAGTCTTCAAGGTTACCCTCCCAGTGCTAGACAGAGAGGTGGCTGCCCGAATGCCATGGCGCCTCTACCGTCTTCAAGACTGGATGGTAGAGGAGTATGCCCACCTGGGTGGCCAAGATATGCTACAGTTTACTGGCTTCCCCTGTTCCTGGACCTTTTACCACCACCTTCGGGATGAGATCCAGCGAGAATTCTCCCTGCACCACCATGTCAGAGAGGAAGCACAGGCTTTCCTTCACTGGGTGCGCTACAGTAGGGGCAAGGGCCAAAACCTCACCTTTGTTGGGGTCCACGTCCGCAGGGGAGACTATGTGGAGGTGATGCCCAAGCACTGGCGAGGTGTGGTTGCTGATCGTGCCTACCTGGAGCAGGCCCTGGCATGGTTTCGGGCTCGCCACCCTGACGCTGTGTTTGTGGTGACCAGCAATGGGATGGAGTGGTGTCAGGAACACATTGATTCCTCCAGGGGCGATGTGGTGTTTGCTGGTGATGGAGACGAGGTGGCTCCGGGCTCCGATTTTGCTCTGCTGACTCAGTGCAACCACACGGTGATGACCATTGGCACCTTTGGCTATTGGGCAGCCTACCTGGCCTCGGGGAAGACCGTCTACCTGGCCAACTACACACTCCCTGACTCCCAATTCCTGAATGTGTTCAAGCCTCAGGCTGCTTTCCTACCTGAGTGGGTGGGCATCCCTGCAGACCTTTCCCCACTCTTGCACTGATCTGTCTCTGGCTTCAATGACTTTAGTGACCACGAAGCCTTCATGCTTACAGATAAGAGTGGAGATAACTCTTCCAGGTTGTCAGCTCGGATGGGGAGATCTCCTTCTGGCTCTAGAGTTGCTCACAATGCTGTCCTTTGGGGATGGACAAGAGCTCACTGCCCCCAAGCCTTGGGATGGTTCTGCCTTCCACGAGGGGAGAGAAACCCCAAGCCCTTGCAACCCCCTTCTCCCTGTTGATGGATGCTAATATACATTATCCCAAGAACACTGGCCTGTAGGAGGAATGGGTTCTCATCCTGGCCCTGGGTAACCTTGGAGAATAGTTTGTTTGTCTTGATCCTTGGTTTCCCCATTTGCAAAATGAAAGCATTAAATTGGGCATTTTTGAGTTTCCCTCCAGGAAGAGCCCTGGACTATGGGACTGAACTCTAAGAGCTGCAAACTCCTATGCCTCTCATTCCCTTTTACAAGGAGGGGTGGGGGGAACAAGGCCAGAAGAGATGGACATATAGCCCTAGGAACCAACAATGAGACTCTGAGACTAGATCTAGGGCCTGCTTACCCCTATCACTGCCTCAGTTTCCCCATCTGTGCCTCAAGAGGAAGGAAGCTGGGAACCAGAGAAGAGAAGCCTGCTTCAAGTCTCCTCCACAAGGGCTAAGAAAACCTGGAGAAAAGAGGAGTGGTCAACCTCTTGAACTTATCTCAGGGATTTAAATATTAGAAAACATTTTATTTTAGAAAAAACAAGGGCAATAAAAAAATCCTTGTTTCTGGAATTTTTTATCCTTTATTTTGGAAAGAGGGGCCCTGTTATGTAGGGGCAGGGTGTACCAGAAGCTCAGGAAGGAGACACTACATTGACCTGTCATCCTCTTTCCAAAGTGGATGAGCCCCAGAAGCTACTGGGAGTTAAGGGTTCAGGTGCCTCCCATCCCAGGAGACCAGGGCTTCCAGAATGCAGAGGTAGGAGAACTGGAAATTCTAGTCCCTTTGCAGGTGCTGGGACCCAAACTCTCTATGTCCTCTACACTACCTGAGGACAAATCCTCTTGGGGACCCAGGCACCCCCTTCCCAGTGCTGCCTGCTCTGGGACCTAGGTCCCCCCACCCCCTCCCAGTACCTTTTCTCTCTGGGACCCAGGGATACCCTTCTCAGTGCCCACCTCCTCTGGTACCCAGGCTCCCCTCCCTCAGTTTCTGTCCTCCTTGAGACCCAGGCACACCCTCCCCAGTGCCTGCCTCTGGAACCCAGGCACCCGCCCCTCCTCTTAAAAGAATACAGGTGCTACAGGAAATAGACTACATCTCCTAGAAGCGCCTTAGGTTAGGGGCTCGCTCGGTCAAGGAAGCAAGTATCCCAGGGGTTGCTGGGAGTAGTAGTCCCGGGGCCACACCCGTCCGCTCGGGCTGCAGTGGGGCATGAGGAGAGAGGAGCTTGACCCCCTCGGGTGTTCCCAGGACTCCCAGTCACAGTCCGGGATTCCACGGCGCTATGAGGTCACACTCGGTCGCCCACCCCTAAGCGTCCAATAGAAGAGGGAGGGGTAGGGAGGCGTTTGGGGTCCGAGGAGAAGGCAGGAGTCTCCTGCCTCGGCTCACACTCCCCGGAGCCCGATAAGGGTTTAGAGATCGTCTACAGGAGCTCCGAGAGGAGAAGAGGACTGTCCTAGAATTCCTCACCCTACCAACTTTCCAGTTTGCTGTGGGACTACGGCTCCCAGCAGCGCCCAGGGAGCAGTGGCCTTACAGAACGAGTCCCCTAGGAGTGGTGATTTATGGGAGATGTAGTTAAAGCGGCGCACCTGCAAGGTGGGTGGCTTTCCGCCCCAGTCTTTCCCTCCCTTCGGGCTGCCCCTTTGGCGGGGGCGGGGGCGGGGGTGGGGGTGGGGGTGGAGAGGAAGGGAGAAGCCAGGTGGACCTAGAGAGGGCAAACGCCAGCCCCTGAGTGACAACTCCAGCCTCTGATTTTATGATGCTCTCGAATCTTTTCTGTCTTGGAGGATAACTTCACAAAGGCTCAGGGAGTGTCTGTCCCCTTTATATTTAGGGGAGCCCGCTCAGTTAGAGGCTCTCCAATTTCAGGCTGCTTTGAGATTTTTCCCATCCTAGGTGTCGTACGTTTCCAGGGCCCCTTCACTTTAGGGTTTCAGTGGCAGAGTTTGGGGGTCCCGTGGAACTTGAAGGCTTAGGGCTTGTGACCATTACATTTAGGGACCCGCCTAGAGGAGCCTCGTGGGGGATCCCTCGGGCTGTGGTGAGTTCCACCACTATGAGCAGTCTCCTGCGCTCCGCGTCGCCCCTGGGGTTCGTGGTCTTAGTCCTGGCATTGAGTCCGCGCCGAGCGTGGGGATGCGTACTCTGCGACCCCGCAGTGGTGGCGGGACTGCGAGATCTGGAGCAGAGCTACCTGCCCAGCCACATGGACGTGGCCCCTCAAGTTCTGCAGACTTTCGTGAACCGACTGGAAGAGACCGTGCGCCAGTTTAGCGACCTGCCCTTTGAGGAGGACTCCTACCAGGGCGTCATAGGTGAAGAGCAGCCCCCAGGACGCAAGCGCAGGACGAAGGCGGCCTCGGCGGACTTGGACTGGGGGGTGCGGGGAGGGATTTAGGGGAAAGGTTTGGGCCAGCCTGGCCGAGCAACAGGAGCCCATTCCGCCCTAACCCCTTTTCTGTAGATGAGCCCACGCTGAGCAAAGTGTCCTGGGCCTTTCTGAAGGAGCTCAGGCGAATCAGAGATAGCGACCTCAGAGGTGGGTCTTGGTCAGGGGCTCCAGGCATCAGGCCGGAGAAGCGGGGTGTCCAGCCTCACAGAGCATGCGTCCCCTGCCCTCGGCAGACAATTTCCTCGTGAAGGAGCTCACTTGGACGCTGCATATGCAGAAGGAGAATTTCGCTCGCCTGGTCGGGGAGTTCCAGAGGGAAAGTGAGGAAGAGCCCTAGAGGGCCTGTCTCCCCAGCCAGGCAGCCCAGTGGCGTTGGCCCTGTCCCCACCGGGAACCCTGAAGCCATTGCTGAGACCCCAGGAGAACTTCGGCCTCTGCTCTCGCATCCTCTCGTATCCCGGTTCATTCGAGAAATCCCTCACCATCCCCTTTCCTCTCGGGGAGCCCTAATGACCTTTGCAGCACGGCCCCTGGGGAACCTTATGCCTTTTGCCCTCACCCGCTACGGAGAACCTCCTTCAGGGGCTTCGGGTTCTGGGCCCTAGCCCCGCTCCCTCTGTGACCCCAGTGACTCTAGTGCCCTCAGGGAACTTTAGGCTTCCTCTGAAGGCACCCCTGAGGCAGCACCCCACCCCCACCCCCGCAGGATCTAGGCCCTTCGTTCCTCCAGCTCCCACTCTTTCGAGGACCCAGGCACATATCCATCGCCCCTTGGGTAAAGCCTGGATCTCTTCTTCCCCACAGGTTTTTGTCCCAACAAATGCGGTGAGCGTTTTAGGGTACCGGCCCTCCGTACCCTAAGGATCATCCCTCCTCTTCCCTCCCTGCCCCAGTTCCGCAGCCCCTCAGGGCCCCGTCCGGTGACTTTGCTCCCTCGGGATTTGGTGACCCCTCCCAGGCCCTTAGCCCGCTCTATGCCCTTACCCCTCCCCCGCCCTTTCCCCATTCTGCCGCCCCTCTCAGGCCTCATGATGCAGACCCTCATCTGGTGCTATGGGTGTGAGAAGCAGGTGCACTCCTGTCATAAGTCTTACGACTGCGGGGGTGAGCGGGGGTCGGAAGCTGGGGATGAGGTCAGAGGCTGGGGTGGAACCTTATTGCTACAGTGACTGTCACTGCTATCTACAGCACAAACCGTACGGGTGAATGAGAATGGGGACATGGTCTTGGACTGCGAACTGAGTTGGCATAAGGCCGCCGAAGGGCTCACGGACTATAAATTCTACAGGGTACTTACTCCCAGATACCTGAGGGCCCCACTCACCCTGGGAGCTGTCCCAAGAGACACCCGTGGGACCCGCACTACCTTAGAGGTGACCTTCCCCCTTGGACTCCATGGAACCCTCTCGGTTCCTGAGTGACCCAGGCATCCCGTGTGGATCACAGGCCCCTGTGCCTGGCCCTTGGTGTGAATCCTAGACCCTTCGGCTACCCTTCGCCCCTGAGGATCCCAGCCGGGCTGAAGAGCTGCCCTGACCCTTGTGTGTTCATCCCCGGGGGCTGGGGCCAGGTCTGGCCAAATGGTTCAGAAGTCCTGATAAGTCGGGGCCAAGAATCCGCCCTCACCAAGCCCATGGTGTCATTGGAAGACTCAGGCGTCTATCGCTGCATCTTGGACACGGTTCGCATGAAGACCCCAGCCACAGTTATCACCTACTACGTAAAGGGTCAGCCTTCTTTTTCCAGACCTACTAGGTAGCACTTTGGGGGCGGGGTCTCAGGAAGGGTTCCAGGGGATAGGGGCGGGACGAGCTACGGGGGCTGGCCCTGAGCTGGCCGGAGCCAGCGGTTAGCCCCTGGGGGCGGGGCCTGAAAACTGGGGCCTGGGTCTGGCTCCCCCTCACCGACCCCTCCTCGAAGTGATTCCGGAAGACGAGGGAGAACTCGAGTCTTCCTATTCTGGTCAATGGCCGAATCTTAGTCCGGGTTCGAGTACTGAGACCAGTGTACACCTGAATCCGGTTGTGGGTCCGAGTCTAGCCCCCACTCCGACTCGCACCACGCCGGCCAGTCAGTGGACTTTCCATGGTCACAAGCCCCACCCCACAGTTGAACAGGAGCCCGGCAGGGAAGAACAGCCCACTATGACTTCGACTTCGGTTCCGAGAAAGACGTTGACTCCGACTGCAACATCACCGTCTGAGGCCGAGCCGGATTTGGAGGCCGAGCCGGACTCGGAAGCTGCTCCCAGTTCTGAGGCTGCGCCCGGCTCGGGGGCTCAATCCGGGCCGTGCACCGGACATGGAGATGTGTTCGCAGACTCGGGCCAGAAAGCCGCTAGGATCCTTAACATCACCCTGATCTGGCTAGTCGCTAGTGGGGCGGCTGCAGTGCTGGGGAGCCTGGCGCTGACGTGAGCACTGGGCGCGGCCAGACCCGGTAGTTACCAACCAGGCCAAGCCAGAGATGAAGGGGTGGAACCCTATGGGGCGGTGCCACAGGGGAGGGGATAGGGTATAAGGGGCGGGGCCCGACAGGCTACCCCACGGGCTAGGGGTTTGTGGGTGAGGGAAGGATTTCAAGATGCACAGGCTGCCTCACACTCTCCGGCATCTCTTCCAGCCTCTATTGCGCCCGCAGGGCGGGCCTAGACATGGGCCGGGCGGGGAAGTAATGCCAAGGGAATTCCAGCAGCCAGTGTTCCTGTATGGATCCGTCAGCCCCGGGGTACGGAGGTCCGGGGCAACCCCTACCCTCAGTCAATAAAAATGTCTCCTCTTTCTTTGTGTCTGTGACTCAGTTCAACAGTTCAGGTCTAGGACGGGACTCCTGGATGCCCGATGGCACGGGTCAGGGTTCCAGAATGGATTAGGCACCCAGTCACTTTATTATGTTATTAATATTATTTTGCTTTTTGAAGAAGGTAAAGTAGGGCAATTGGGGTTAAGTGACTTGCCCAAGGTCACACGTCTATTTTTTTTGTGTGTGTTAAGTGTCTGAGGTCGAATTTGAACTCGGGTCCTCCTGACTCCAGGGCCGCATTCACTGCGCAACCTAGTCTCCCCCGGACCCAGTCACTTTAGTTCCTGAGGGAGATGGTATTAGGACTTCCTAATAGGATGGCTGGGTCCCCAAAGGGGGCAGAAACTGAATAACCAGAGAATTGGCCCAGCGCTGGGGGGCGCTAGACGCCCAGGTTGTGCCCGTCCTAGCCATGCTTCTCTCCCCTCCCCCCAACCCCCCTCCCCGCCCCTGACAGGACGCCCCCTCCCCGCTCTTCCTGCCCGGCTTCCTCTTGCCTTTTCCTGTCCTGTTCCCACCCAGAACCAGGAACACCAGGATCTAGGCGGGAGCAGGACCCAAGCCTCACCTCGGGAGCCACAGGCCGCGGCCTCGGGAGAAGGGTGAGTCTCTGGAGTACAGGACCTTTAGTCCCTCTCGGACCTCGGTGTCCTCTCCCGCTGGAGAATCCAGAAGGTCTTACATCCTTGCAGGAGATGCTGTCGGGCGAGCGGAAAGAGAGCGGGAGCCCCCGCTTCGGCAAGCTCCATCTCCCAGCCGGCCTCTGGATCAACTCCCCGCGGAAGCAGCTGGCGAAGCTGGGGCGCCGCTGGCCCAGCGCGGCCTCAGTGAAGTGAGTGCGAGCCCCCCTCCCATTCAGGGGCCCGGGAGTCCCCATCCCCTATATCCTTGCTAGCTTTCCAGGGATCCAGTCAGTTGGAGATATGAGACCCCACCCCTTCCTGCCTCAGGAGTCCCTGCTGGCTTTCGAGAGACCCGGGTGGCAGGGGGATTTGAGCCTCTCCCAGGGACCCACCGTCTTCTTTTCTCGGAGTCCCAGGAGTCAATCTTCCCTTTTCTCAAGTGTCAGCCCCGTCCCCGAAGCCCACCCCCATGCTTCAGCGTCTGACACTCCCTTAGCCCTCTCCGCCCCCTTCTCCATGTCTCATGAATCTCCCTCTTTTTCTCTCTCTTCTCCCCGTCTCTTCGTCTTCCCTTTTCCCTTTCCTTCCTCCGTCTGTCTCCGTCTGTCCGTCTCTCTGTCTCCCTCCCCCTTTGACGGTCTGTTTCTCTTTTCCCATCTCCTGCTTCCTTCATATTTCTCGGTCTCTTCCTGTCTCTCTCCCTCCGTCCGTCTCTCTCTGTCTCTCTGCTTCTGCACGTCTCTCCGTATCTTTCTCCCGGAGCCTTGGTGACTGTCGGGGAGGTTCCGTCTCTCCTCTCTCCTGGGTCGTTCTGCCTGTCTCTGGACGTCTCTGTTGTTCTCCTTGTCCGCTGCATGCCTGACCTCCGCAGGTCTTCCTCCTCGGACACGGGCAGCCGCAGCAGTGACCCCGCACCAGCCTCTTCAGGTCACTCGGGCCCGGAGCTGCGCCGCGTCGGGGCCGTGAAGGCAGCAGGGGGGGCCTCTGGGAGCCGAGCGCGGCGCATCTCGCAGCTGTTTCGGGGCCCAGGGGCTGGGACCGGGGCCGGGGGCGGGGCCGGGGGCGGGGCGGGCCCCGGGGCCGGGGCCGGGGCCCAACGCTGGGCCAGCGAGAAGAAGCTCCCGGGCTTGGCTGGAGCTGTGGGCCCCGAGCCCCAGACGGCCTCGTGGGGCCTCCCGGGTTTTGGCGGCTCCAGCCCCGCCCCGGGCGTGCTGAAGATCTTTGGCTGCGGCCTCGCCTCGGGCACTAATTACAAGAGCGTCTTGGCTACACCTCGCTCCACGGCCCGCGAGCTGGTGGCAGAGGCCCTAGAGCGCTACGGGCTGGCGACCGGCGGGCTGCCTGGAGGCGGTGGCGACGGCGTCCCGGGGGGAGGAGCCGAGGCCTTCGCGCTCTGCGATGCTCTAGGCCGGCCACCCACAGCCTCCGGAGGAGCTGGGGAGTGGCGGGCAGAGCACGTGCGTGTCCTGGGCGACTCCGAGCGCCCCCTGCTGGTGCAGGAGCTGTGGCGCCCGCGACCGGGCTGGGGACGCCGCTTCGAGCTTCGGGGCAGGGAGGAGGCGCGCAGGCTGGAGGAGGAGGGTCCGGTTGCCGCGCAGGAGGATGGTGAGGGCGGGGCGGGGCTGCAGATGGGCGGGGCTCTTCCCCCGCTCGGTCCCTCCAGGCTCCTTTACCCTCCCTCTCTGGGTGCCGGTTTCTCTGAGTCTCTGTCCTGTCTCCTCTCCCCTGGTCCGAGACCCCCAACCCCTCTCTCTCTCTTCGTGGTTCTGTCTCCGTCTCCCCTCATTTCTCCCCTCTCCAGGGCTTCTCTGAGTCTGTATCCTCTTCCCCTCCCCCCGTCCCGGACCCCCAGACTCTCCCTGGGTCTGGCTCTGTCTCAGCCCATTTCCCTCTCTGGTAGCTCGGTTCTTTAGTCTCTGTCCCTCCCACATTACGCCCCCCCCCACCCAACCACTCTGTCCTGGGGTCTTTGCGTTTGTCCAACCAATCTCCCTAGGAAGCCTCTCTCTGTGTCTCTCTCCTCACTCTGCACCTCTGTCTCAATGGCTCTCTCTCTCTGTCCCCATTCCTCTCACTATCTCTGTTCGTGTCTCTATGTCTCCGTCTCTGATTGGGTGTGCATCGTTCTTGATGTCCATTCCTTGCAGGCCTGGGGGGCCCATCGTGGCGGCCCCCGAAGAGCAGATCGCGGGCAGCCTCGGGCCCGGGGCCGGGGCCAGGACCAGCCCCTAGCGCGGCGTCAGGCTCTGGCTCGGGTCCCAAAGAGCGGTCCGAGAACCTATCCCTGCGGCGTAGCGTGTCAGAGCTCAGCCTCCAGGGCCGCCGTCGACGGCAGCAGGAGAGGAGGCAGCAGGCACTCAGCTTGGCCCCGGGGCCGGGAGAGCCCGGCTCACCCTCACCGGCTTCAGCTCCGGCCCAGTCGGACTCCTTAGACGCCACCGCCGACTGGGACCAGCTGGTGCAGTGTCTAATCCAGCCACCATCCAGCCGCCCCTATTTCCTTATGCTAAAGGGTTACCGAGAGGCACAGGTGAGGCCGCCCCGACGGCGGGACTACAACTCCCAGAAGGCGTAAAGGCCCTCATTGCAAGGGGGAGGGGTTGGGAGGAGGAGGAGAAATGGTTGAATTAAGAAGCGACGTGGGAGAGTCCATTTAGAGGGAAGAAGTGGGGTAGGGAGCATTTTAAGGAGGCGGGAGACCGCCCAGAGGAGCGGAAGGGAGAGTCCACTTTGATGCGGCTGTTCGCTTATTTGAGGGGAAATGAGATCCTGTCTGGAGGAGGAGGTGGGGATGAAAAGAATCCTCCAACCTTGGAAACCAATTAGCCAGCGTTTCTTCAGCCGAGGTCCTGGAATGAGAAGGAGGAGGAGCTTATTAGCATCCTTTTTCCTCAGCCACTGGTCTTTTATTTCCCCAGGAGTTCGTGGTGTACGTGATGACTCGGGAGCAGCACGTGTTTGGACAGGGTGGAGGGAGCTCCGGGGCCCGCGGAGGGCAGGCTCCCCATGTGGACACCTTCCTGAATGCTCCCGACATCCTGGCCCGACACTGTACAGTGCGGGCGGGAGCGGAGGGCCCAGCCCACGTGCGCCCAGCCCGCGGGGCGGCTGTCACCCATAATGGGGGACAGCTACTGCGGGAAGCCGAGTTGAGGCCCGGTGACCTTCTGGGTCTGGGCGAACACTTCCTTTTCCTGTACAAAGACCCCCGAGTGGCTGAGGCTGGTCGACCCCCCTGGCTCCCTGCTCGACCCCTGGCTGCCCCGCCAGGCCCCGGCTGGGCGTTCTGCTGCCGCCTCTGTGGGAGAGGGCTGCAGGAGCAGGGGGAGGCCCTGGCCGCCTATCTGGATGGTAGAGAGCCCGTCCTGCGCTTTAGGCCCAAGGAGGAGGAGGCACTCCTAGGCGAGATCGTTCGGGCGGCAGGGACCGGGACACAGTTGCCCGCTCTGGGTCCAGCGACCCTGCTTGCTATGTGTGTAGAGCATTCCGCCCGAGAGTTGGAACTCGGCCATCTGCCCCGGTTGTTGGGCCGTCTAGCTCGCCTCGTCAAGGAGGCAGTCTGGGTGAGGCATCCTTGGGGTGCTTCCCTAGGGAGGGCACCAGGAGGGCTGGGGAGGCAGCTCGGGCACGACCCTAGGGCAGAACTTTCATAGGTTGTAATTCACTTATCGGAAAAGCCACATTTTCCATCTTAGACTCATAGAACATTGACTTGGAATCAGAGTCCTGAAGTTGAAAGCCTATCTAATTCAATATAGATGGACGTAAAACAAAAATCCAGCAGGAAGCTTTAAAACTTCCCGTGAGAGTGAACCTATGACCTCCCAAGGCACCCCATTCCACACTGGGATTTTTAGGCTTGACTTATAGCTATAGATATGTTCCTTTCTCCAATTTCCATCCATTGCTATAAAACTGAGATTTTCAATCAGAGATGCTAAAGTCTCAGGATTTGGCATTCTGTGTCTAAGATTCTAAGAATCAAGATTGTGTAATTCCTAAGTTCTACATATCCAAGATTCTAAAATACCTAAGTATTCAGAGATTCCAAGATCTTATGATACCAAGGTTTTATTAGTCCAAGATCCTATGAGTCCAAGGTGTATAAAGAGTCCAAAATTATGAATCAACGTAATTCCAAAGTTCAAAATCCTATAAGACCAATGTGGGAATTTCTTTTGCTTGACTATACATGTTTTGTTTTGTTTTTTGATTTCCCAATTGGGGAATGAGGATAGGAGGATGAGGATTTGGAACTGAAAATCAAATAAAATTGAATTTTAAAAATAACCTGTAAGTCCAAGATTCCATCAGATTCCAAGCTGAAGATTATGGGTACAAAAGTGCAAGATTCTTAAGCGTTCAAGATTCCATGAACCTAAAGTTTATAGATCTGCCTTTAAATCCAAAGGGATAAATAAAGTCTCAGAGAATCTTGGCATCTTATAATCATGTATTCAGGATCAGTTCCTCAAGGGAACTCTTGGTACCTTGCAGTCATACAACATGACCCATGGAACCTTGAACTCAGAATCATAGACTCATAGAATTTGTAACTTTTTTTTTTTTAACTAAACCTTGAACTTGTAGAAACGTAAAACCTTCGAATTGCAGGCTTAGAATATTGAACTCAGACTGTGGATGTGGATTACTCGTGTAATCTTGGACTTGTAGAACCTTAGACTCTTTGAAACTTGGATTCTTAGAACCTTAGACTCAGAATCTTGGACATGTAGAACATTGGGCTCCTAGAATCTTGAACTCTTGGCATCTTAGACATAAAATTTGTTACTTTCATAATTTTAGACTCAGAGAATTTGGGACTCTTGAATCTTGAATTCACAGAATCTTGAACTCATAATGTCTTGAACTTGGAATATAAGAATCTGATACTTATAGAATCGAGGACACGTAGAACCTTGAACTAAGATGATCTTTAACTGTTGTACTCTTTGGCATGTACAATTTTGGACTTAAAACTTGGACGTATAGAATCTTGAACTCTTAGATTCTTGTAACTTTGAGTCATAGGATTTTGAGTTCATTATAACAATACTTACTTTTTATCTATGCTTCAAAGTTTGCAAAATACCTTATGTATGATCTCATTGGAGCTTCATGAATGTACCACCTAGCTGCCTTCTTATCTAAGAACTGCATTGAATCTTAGGCTTTTAAAATCTCAGACATGTAGAATTTTAGGTTCATAGAATCTTGAACTCTTAGAATCTCACACTTTTGTACTCATGATCTTAAGCCTGGAATCTGATAGAATCTTGGACTTATAGGTTATTGTTAAAATTCAATTTTATATTATTTTCAGTTCCAAATCCTCACCCTCCTATCCTCCTTCCTCCCCTCATTCCCCAATTGGGAAAGCAAAAAACAAAACAAAACATGTATAGTCAAGCAAAAGAAATTCCCACATTGGTGTTATGGGATTTTGAACTTTGGAATTTTGTTGACTCATTATTTTGGACTCTTTCTACACCTTGGACTTATAGAATCTTGAACTAATAAAACCTTGGCATCATAGGATTTTGAGATCTCTGAATCTTACAGCATTTTAGAATCTTGGTTATGTAGAACTTGGGAATTAATCTTGATTCTTAGAATCTTAGACACAATGCCAAGTCCTGAGACTTAAGCATCTTTGATTTAAAATATCAGTTTTCTAGGTTGTTATTTTTTAAGAACTGCAGTGTCAGAACCAAAAAGGCCCTTAGAGGCCACCTGTTATCACCCCCTTATTTTTCAGAGAAGAAAGGTGAGAAACAGTTGGGGACTTCCCATTAAGGGCAGAATGAGGGGTACAGTGGGGTGTGGGTATGAACTCAAAAGCATGGTGAATTCTTTCCCTTACTTCCTGATGCTCTTCTTTGTTCATGTAAAAGCAAACAAAATCCACTCCATCCACTACCCCAGTTCTCAGTCACTTGGCCCCTAAACCTCCTGCTGCCCTAAGCTGATCACTTTTTGCTTTGTCTTTCTGTTCTCCTCAGGAGAAGATCAAGGAAATTGGAGACCGCCAGCCAGAGAAGTAAGACTTCATTAGGGTTGGTGAGGGTCAGGGTTGGGGGACCCCTAGGGCTGGAATACAGCCCAAGGGGACTGATCTTGGTCACCCCATGGCCACCCTGGTATTTGTTTCCCCACAGCCAGCCAGAAGGGACCCTTGAGGCACCACTGAGTATTGAGGCAGTGGCCGCCGAGCTTCGGCCCCTGATGTTATGGATGGCAAACACTACTGAGCTGCTCAGCTATGTGCAGGAGAAGGTGTTGGACATGGAGAAAGAGGCTGACCAGGAGGGTAAGATGAGACTGGGTGTCCTGGCCCTCTGGAGGCCTAGGCCTCCAGCTACTGGCCATCCCAAATTTCTCAGGGACAGCTTTCTTCTGCCCTATGGCTCTCCCAAATGGAAGCTAGGTTCCAGTCAATCAAGATCTCCTACATCTCAAAGATTAAGCTGCCTATAGGGAAGGCTAGAGGGGCCCAGGCATCTGGCCGGTCAGTGCGCCCTACATTTTAGGACTGGAATCTCCCAATAGATGTGAGCTAGCCCACGTCTTCTGCCTCTCAGGGATGGGTGTTTCTTGCTTATGGCCATCCTTAGAGGGACCTACACAGTTACAGTCAGCAGGCCCATATCTCCTACATTTCCAGGTTGCATCTTTTGCCCTCCTCCAGCCCTCACACCAGCAGTAGGGGCCAGTGGGGACCCTAGCCACAATTTGTGCCCAGCTCTTTCTTTTCCCTCAGGCCTGTCCTCAGATCCCCAGCTCTGCAGTGACCTTGAACTCTGTGATGAGGCTATGGCAGTGTTGGATGAGGTCATCATGTGCACCTTCCAACAGTCAGTCTACTACCTCACCAAGGTGGGTCCAGCTTTCACTTCCTACCCTGTGACCAACCTCCTCACAGCTTCAGGGTCCAGAGCCCTGTCCTCACTTGCTTTGACCTCATTCCCTGCCCTGTGACCTCACTTCTTACCCATGGCTTCATGGTCCCCCACCCCCCCCAGCCCTGCCCCCACTTCCCTTCCTGTGATCTCCTTAAGTCTTCACCCCCCACCCCTAGCCCTGTCCCCGATTCCTACTGGTCTGCCCTCACTTGGTCATTGCCCTCCCTTCCTGTTCCTTCAAGGGTCCTAGGACTAAGTGGGTCTCACCCCCTCCCAAGTTTTTTGGCCCATCCGGTCTATGTCATTCAGTGGCTGGCCCTCGGGGGCCTCCTTTCCTGTGACTGCATGGCCCTATGCCCTGCCTTTACTGTCTGCTTCTGTTAGGCCATTTCCTGTCCCTGGACTTCACTTCCTGCTGCTCAGCCCCTACTTACTTCAGTAGATGTTGACCTCCCTTCCTGTCCCCATCAGAAGTGGGGACCAGTGAACCCTGGTTGGGGTGCTATGGGTCCTGGGGCCAGGCACTCCCCCTCTCTAGGCCTCTGCTTCCTCCTGGTACTAGGAATGGATGATTTCTGGCTCCCACCCCAGCTGGCATGGCCATTCCCACTCTGAATCAGCTTCCTGTTCCAGATGAGATGGCCATCCCGTTTCCTCTGTGGGCCTGTCTTAGCCATCCTTACTCAGATCAGCTTACTCACACCTTCTCCCCTCTTTAACTGTCTCATTCCTTTTGGAGAAACTCCAGGTAGTATGCCCCTGTCCCTTCCTGAGCCTCAGTTCCCCCCCTCCCCCTTTAGGCTATGCTGTGATCCTTTGACCCCTCATCTCATCCTTGGGGGCTAAGGCAGCTTTCTTCCTGTTCCTACTATCTGAGAGCCTTTGGGGGCTGCTGGGAATTGCTGTCTAGCTTTTTACTGTCTTCCTCTGCCATCTTGTGTCCAGACTCTGTACTCCACGCTGCCAGCACTTTTGGACAGCAATCCTTTCACTGCTGGGGCAGAGCTTCCAGGGCCTGGGGCAGAGCTGGCTGCCATGCCCCCGGGGTTGAGGCCCACCCTGGAGGTGTTCCAGACAGCCTTGGAAATGACCCGACAGTGTGAGCTGCACCCAGACCTGGTGTCCCAGACCTTCGGCTACCTGTTTTTCTTCTCCAATGCATCCTTGCTCAACTCCTTAATGGAGAGGGGTGAGCATGAGTGGGGGGGCTGGGAGGCCAAATCCAAGGGATCCCAGGGGCTAGGTGGCCATCCCTCTCTGAGGATCACTGGCTCTTGTCTCCTTTACCTACTTCTCCAGGGCAGGGCCGTCCCTTCTACCAGTGGTCTCGGGCAGTGCAGATTCGGACCAACTTGGACCTTGTTCTGGACTGGCTTCAGGGAGCGGGGCTGGGGGACATTGCAACTGAGTTCTTCCGAAAGCTTTCCATGGCTGTCAACCTACTGTGTGTGCCAAGAACTTCCCTGCTCAAGGTGATGAATCGCCAGCCCCTCACAGGGACAGACAGGTAGGCAGGTGGTCAGGCAGACAACATAAGAGACAATGGAGTATCACCAATAAACATTATTAAGCAAGACTGGTAAGCGCCAGACACTAAATCTACTAAGCCAAGATAAGACAAGAAGCTGATTCTACGGCAGTTATGGGGAGCCTTCGGCCTCGAGGACACAGGTGCTCTATGAGTTTGGATTCAGTCACAGGGCCTCCCTTGAGGACCTAGAGGGCCACAAGTGGCCTAGAGGCTGAACGTTCCCCACACCTCTTCTGTGGGATAAATGACATATTCAGATTAAAATGACATACTCACAGATTAAATACAGGGCATTTGAATGACCCCAGTGGGGGGGGGGCGTGGATAATCAGGAGGGGCTTCATGTCGATGGCAGCTGAGACTTGAAGGAAAGAAAAGATTCTAAGGCCAGAGACAAGGCAGGGCTCGAGCCAGGAGGGGCCTCTTCCTGCCCTCTGCTTTGCTCTAGGCTGTCCCAACTTAGAATCCCGATGGAGTTCTGGAGGCAGGAGATGGCCACAGCCTTCTCAGAGGCAATGGGACCATTGACTTAGTGATCCCAAGAAAGCCCGAGGGGGCAGGAGAGATGCCCACACTGGCAAGACCCCGGCTGGGTGCCGCTGTCACGACCCCTGCTGACACCTAGGACTGGGTGGTTGGCGACTTGTCACTTAACCTTCGCCTTCCCGGGTCAGATTGAGGGACCCCAGGCCCTTGTCCTGTGGCCTGGACCTTGGCCAGGTAGAACTCCGGGGTCCTCCCACGTTCTCCCACTCCGTCACGCGTGGGCCTCCCGCCCGCCACCCTGATCCCCCCCCTCCCCCTCTTCTCCTAGGCCTCCTGGAGCGGTCTTCGGACGGAGCACCCCACCCTGAGCCCCGCCCAGCTGCACCACGTGCTCAGCCACTACCAGCTGGGCCCGGGCCGCGGCCCTCCCCCAGCCTGGGAGCCGCCAGCGGCGGAGCTAGAAGCCATGGACACGGGTGAGGAGCTCCCTCCGCCAGCCCCGCCCCCCACCCGCCCGGGGCCTCAGTGTCCTCGTCTTCGGGATGAGCGCCATGGGCTGGGCGACTCCTGACGTTCCTCCCAGCGCCACGGACGCCCGCTCTTCCATTAGCCAGACCCACACTGTGGGCATTGGGAGTGTCCGGGTCCAAAAAAACAATCCCACCGTGCCTCGCGGGAAAAAGGGACGCGGCCGCAGGGGCTGCTGGGGGTTGCAGTTCTCTCGGCCGGCGTAGACAGCGCGACCGTGGCGGGGGAAGGGGGTGAAAGGACAGCGCCCACTCCGCTAACCGAGGCGTTTGCCCTGCAGCCCTGCCCCCACCCCCATCCCTTTAGAGATCTGGGCTCCGCTCTGACTATCCCTCCCCACCCCGCCAGGCGACATCTTCGAGAGCTTCTCTTCGCACCCACCCCTGATCCTGCCGCTCGGTGGTTCGCGCCTGCGCCTTTCGGGGCCTGTTACGGATGATTCCTTGCACGCCGAACTGCGCAGGCTCCGCCGCCTGCTCTGGGACCTGGAGCAGAAAGAGCTGCCGGCCAATCAGCGCCACGCACTCCCCCTGGTCGCGTCGCTGTGATAGGGCGCCTGCGCTCGGGGCTTGCCTTCCACTTCGCCCCTCCCCCCCCCCGTCCGCCTTAGTCCCTGGTCCTAAATCTGGAAGGAACGCGAGGGGGTGTTCCCGGGCCTCCCGGGAGTTAGTTCCCGGGCCGCCGTAATTTTTTTCTGGAGAAATAAAGAAATTCGGAGCTTGGACTCCCAGCGTGTCCTAGCGGAGAACGTGTCCCGAGGGATCGCAGACTTTCGGGCTCCCAGACGTCCCCTCCCTACCCGCATCCCCCCGGGACCCAGGAGTTCTTTGAGCCTCCAGGAGGCAAAGGGCCCCCTCTCCAGGCGCCGCTTCCTTGGAGACCCTTGGAACCTCCAACCCCATGGGTACCTCTGGGTCTCGTACAGTCTTGCCCCCTCGGAAATACGAGGATTCCCGTCCCCCTCTTCGGAGAACCAGGAGCCCTTCTTCAAGCCCAGCCCCTTCCGAGATTCCCTCTCCCCACTCCCACCTCAGGGCTCTTCAGTTCTCTCCCCATGCCTTGAGGATGCATGTGTCCCTTCCCCAGGCCATGCGCCTTTGGAGACCCAAGGAATCCCCCCTTCGCCGCTTCTGGGGTACCCCAGGGTCTCCCCAGCCTCACCCCTTTGGAAATCCAAGGATTCCTGTCCCCAAGCCCAGATCCTTTGGGGAACCTCCGGAGTTTCCTCCTCCAGCCTCGCCAATTCGGAGACTGCCCTCTCCTAGAACCACCCTCTCAGAAATACGGGCATTTGCTCCGCTAACTAAGGCACAACAGGGGTCTCTTTGGCCATTTCCCCAACCTCGGGAGCCCAAGAGTCCGCTTTCTCAGCTCCAGTCCCTAGGGGACCCAGGCGTCCCAGGCCCCAGCTTGAACTCTTTTCTCCCCCGAACCTGACACCCAGCGCAGCGTCAGGGAAAAAGCTAGCAACAGGTGGCTCCCGCTGGGGGCCGCGCCCCCGCACCTGCGACTGTCCATCCCTGGCGGCCCCAGCCCTTTCCCTTCCCCCTCCTAGGCCACCCCAATGCCTTCCCCTTTTCCCCTCGGCACCAGGGTCAGAGCACGGAATAAGGGAGCCTCGGGACCCAGGCGTCCAGGCCTTACATCCTCCGCCACATCCCTCCCCACCCCCACCCCATCTCCAACTCTCCCCCCTCCCGTTGTCCCAAGCCCGAAGCGGACCCCATAGGCCAGTGACTCCTAAATCTCTTCTGGAGGACCCCGGGCTGTGGCGAAGGGGCGGAGTACAGGCAGGTCTGGCCTGAGAGGGCGGGGCCTGGGGTCTCGAGCCTGGCCGTTGCACCCAGCTAGATACTTTGCACTCCAGCGGCCCTGATTCCATCTGGTGAGATGCCCCCCAACCTTCCTCGAGGGAGAGGGTGTCCTATTTTTTTCCCTGCCCCTAAGCCCTCCAGTCCCCGTGCCCTCAGGGACCTAGGAGTTCAGGCCCACCGACCCCGGAGCCCGGCATCAAGGTCCTCAGCTACCCCATCCCTTCAAGGACCGGGGCTTACTGGTCCCTAACTCCCATCCATTCTCTATTCTCTCTTTACCCACGAGCCAGGCGTTCCCAGCTCCCGGCTAGCAAATTTTCTGCTACTCCTCCCAAACTCTATTTCCCTCAGGGATCTGCTCCTCCCCCTGAACTACTTCCCTCGGGGCCCTTGACGTCCTGGATCCCAGGGGTACAACTAAGAGTTCCTTACCCCTCCACACGAATAATACCTTCCTGCCCTGGCCCTCTAATCTGACCCTCTGCTCGCTCCGGGAGGCCCCCACCCCCCGCCTTTCAGACCAGCTCCTCTCCGCCCCCTTCCTGGCCATGACCCTCGTTGCCTCGGCCCAGTGTTCCCAGCTCATCCGCTCCAAGTTCCGCTCCGGTGAGGGAATCTAGCCGGGAGGGCCGCTTGTGCAGAAATGGGGGTGCACGGGGAGATCGGTGCACGGCCTGGGTGTGTAAGGGGACTAAGAAAGGGCGAAGGGTCGCTGTGCAAGGAAATAAGTGTTGTGCATGCGCTGAGAGCAAGGGCGGGGGAGTGAATGTGCAAGGAGATCAGTGTGCAAGGGATAGGGAAGGGAGGGGAGTGTGTGAGGAGGGGAATAAAGGTGCCAGGAGGTCAAGCGTGCAAGGGCCCTGTGTCCTAGGCTCTCCAGTGGCCGTGGCGAGAACAGGACTTCCCCCTCCCCCAAGCAGGCTGGTTTCCCGGCTGACCTTCGGGCTCACTGAAGCTGGGCGGGGGACTTGGGCGTGGGGGGGGGGCGGGGCCTGGTGGCCCTGACCCGGCTCTTGGCTTTCCTTCAGTCCTCCAGCTCCGGATCCACCGGAGATCCCAGGACCAGCGTGAGAGTGGGCAGAAGCCTGACCAGACCTCGACTGGGATAGAGGCCTCTAGTCACTCAGCCTTTCTCCCCACAAATGGATCCAGGGGCCCCCAGCGCCTTCCCCCAGGTCCTGCCCCCTGGGGAGCACAGCCGTCTTTCGCCCAGTCTTTTCCACCTAGGGATTCAGGTAGCTTCTTCCCCCATTTCCGTTTTCCACTCAGAGACTCAGACCTTGAAGCTCCAAATGTTATCCTCCTCCCCCAAGTACCCGGATGTGCCTCTTCCAGTCCAAACATTTACTTAGTCCCAACTGTAGTTTGGGCAGATTCCTGTATCACGGGGGATTCTGATTAAAACAAAAGGGGTTAATTTAGCTGAAAATTGGAGCTCATGGAGAGAACTAATGTGAGAGGAGCCTGGAAAGGGGGAGGCTACAGCCACACTGTGAAGGACTTTAAATACCTAAAAGGTTACTAGTATTTGATCTCAAAGATAATAGTCACTGAAAGTCCTAGAGCAGAGCAGAATCAGAATCAGACTAATGCTTTAGGAATATCCACTGGAGAACGGAGTGGAGGTTAGATTGACATAGAAGTTTGTGGTAGGGCAGACAAGGCGGTGACTTTCAATAGGGCAAGGGAGAAGGGATGAGGGCTACTTCATCCCTTCCTTGGGTCTCAGTCTCATCCTTTCTTCTTACAGTGGATCCCTGGATCTCGGCCCCAGGCCCCGACCAAGCCTCCCTCACCAGTTCCTCCCCCTTGTCTTGTGACTCTGGGGTCCCCAAACCCAGTCCAGCAGCCTTCCCCTTTTCTGGGGTGTCACTGAAGAAGGTGAGCCAGGGACTGAGAAGTCATTTGTTCGAAGCTCTCCGTCAGGGTTGGCCAGTCCTCTCGGAATTCTAGCTCCAAGGCTAGGCTCTCCAGTTCCTTTGGGGGGGCCTGGATCAGTGCGCCCGTGCTCTGCGGCTCCCGGCCTTCCCACCTGACCGCCAAGGAATGCTCTCTGAACTACAACTCCTAGGGTGCTGCAGAACCGATTTGGGAGATTTAGGCAGGACTTTGGCCAGAGGCTTCATGGGAAGTGTAGTTCCGGCCTGGGGAAGGGTGCCTAACTCGAGCTGGAAATCCTTTGACAGGCCAAGGGAGACGGTCACCAGAGGGAGCCCAGGCCCAGGTTGAAACCACTGAAGTACCACGCCTACGTGCCCCCAGAGCACCGCTCAGGGCCAGGGGCAGGGGCGCCGGCCCAGGGAAGCCCCCCCAGGGAGGATGGGCAGCTCCCGGGGCACAAGCAGGACCTGTCTTTGCCCAGGTGAGGTTCCGCCAAGCAGTTCCAGGATCCTACGAGACTCTGCCTTGCTTTGGGCCCCCGGTTCCTTTGTGTCCCAGCTCCCAGGATACCAGCCCTCTCGGCACTCAGACGAGCCACAGAAGCACCTCGCCCAATCCAGACCCCTAAGGGGTTCCAGGCCCTCTTTCCTTAACTGGGGGTCCCGGCTCCCAAGGGCATCACTTCTTCCCTCCCAAAGTCCAACTCTAGAATCTTTCATTATGCATTGCAGGGCTTGGGGGTCGAGACCTGGACTCCAGGTCAGCCCCTCAACGCCGGAGATCCCCCGACCAGTGACCCCTAAGCCCAAGTTAGAGCTTCAGACTCTCCGACTGGAGGAGCTGACGGTGAGTTAGAGGGAAATGGGAGACCCCCTTTCATGACTCCCCAAACTGAAGCCCTTGGGAGAGCAGATATTCCTTCTCCTTGAAGCTCCAGGCGCTCTCGCCCTATTTTGAGTCCCAGATGTTCCCTTTCAGAACGCTGCCTCATGGGAGCCCCAGCTTCCCTTCCTCGAGGTTCCCAGACTCCCCTGTTCCCACCTAGCTAGCTAGCTCCCTAGGGGACTTGAGGATGCTTTCGTCCAGCCTCCCCCTCGAGGTCCCAGGCTCCCCCGGCCCCTCGGGGATTCGGGCGTCCTTTCTTCCAGCCGCCCAATTCCTGCAGCCTCAGAGTCGATGCGCCCGCCTGCCCGCAGGTCTCGGAGCTCCGCCAGCAGCTCCGTCTGCGGGGCCTCCCAGTGTCCGGCCCCAAACCAGCCTTGCTGGAGCGGCTGCGGGGGCCCGGGGCCCGGGACAGGCAGCCCCCGCTGCAGCGGCCGGTGCGGAGTCCCGGGATCCGCTCCCGTGCCAGCCCGACCTCTAGCTCGAAGGCTAGGTCTCGTCCGCGACCTCGGACGGAGCCCCAGGCCCCTCCTAGAACAGCTGGAAAGTCCGTGAGTGCTGGCAAGGGGAGGAGCACAGGAAGAGGGGAGGGAGCGGGAAGAGGACTAGTGAGAAGCCCCCGAAGGGCGGGTCTGCGGCTAGGAAAAGGGCGTCTAAAGAGGAGGGACCAGAAGAAGGAAGATGGGAGGGACCACGGCTGGGGGCAGGGCCAGAAGTGGGGAGGGGCTCAGAGAGAGGCCCCAGCAGGAGAAAGGAAAGCAGAGCAAAGGGCGGGTGAAGGGAGGGGCCAGAGGAGAGGGGCGTAACAGGGAGGGGCTGCAATGCGGTGGGGCTGAGTTCTCTTCCCGTCCTCTCAGCCCTGGCCCCGCCCTGCTGCCCCCGAGGCCCCGCCTGCTCCTCCCGCCCCGCCTCGAGTCCTGTCGTTGGAAGAGGAGCTTCAGGAGGCCATTCTCAGGGCACAGGTGTGGGCTTGGAGAAGATGGGGAAGGAAGGGTTAGGAGGTTTGGGAAGGGATATCTGGGAGAAGGGGAGCGGGAGGGCCAATCCCAGAGGAAGGGATCCCTTACCTCCTCCCTCACCTTCCCTCTCCCAGCTCATCCCCCAACACTCGATCCAGGACATTCTGGACGAACCCCTGGAGCCGCCGGCAGGTGAGAAATGGATCCCGGACAGCAGGCGTGGGGGTGGAGGGCAGTCAGGGACGAGACTCGTGGGGCTCTGGCGCAGAGGAGGATCACCGTTGTTACCGAAGTGATGGTGCCTGAAGGAAAGGCGCCGCTGGGACCTGGGAGAGGGCAAGGGATGAGGTCACAGAACATATGGGTCCAGGTCGCCTGCCCAAGGGACCAGGGAGGGCCAGAGAAGTCTGACAGCGCCTTCCCTTCTGTCTTCTCCTGCCCTTCTGCTCTTTTCAGAAGCTCTGCCCCCACCCCCGCTGGATTTCCCGGGCTCCTTCGACCTCCTGTCCCCATCGCCGCCGCCGGACTCCGAGGGCCTGTCCTCCGTCTTCTCCTCCTGGCCTCCATCCCCTGCCAGCTCCCCATCGCCAGGACCTGGGCGGCCCCTGGAGGCGGCCGATTGGCTGGAGGCCCTAACCGGAAGCCCAGCTCTGGACTGCTCCGGCCCGACCCCTAGCATCTTCTGTACCGACTTCGCAGAGCCCGGGACCAGCAGACTCTGGGACTTGGGGGTGGAGGAATGGTGATGGGAGCCTGCAGGAGGGGGCCCCAAAGGGTACAGACACCCAGCAGACAGGGACACCCACGGGTCAGGAGCCACAGAAGAGGGCCACACAAACTCAAAAACACACAGACACTGACAGTCACACTCAAACGGTGGCAGAATAGGACAGAAACCAGCACAAAGGAAAAACGCCATTTCCACAGAGAAACAGAGAAAGACCTGCAAAGTGACAGAGACACAGAGGGGGGACAAGAAATGAGAGGGAAACAGAGGCAGGGCCACTGACATTCAGAACTACAGAAATGGTCCATCTTTCACAGGGACCCTTACTAATGGAGAGAAGGATGTTAAACTGAGGAGCTCAAATCCCCAATCCCTGCCCACACTGAGAGTCTGGGACTAGACAGGCATAGGGTCGGCTGAGTGATGCTGAGGAAGCTCCCCTGCCCCCCATCTTCTTACTTCTTACAGACTATGTAGATTCCTCAACTATTCTTTCTCCTCTAAAATGTGAGGACCAGTCTGGTCAGTTTTCAGCACCTGGCCGGCCTCAGGTTTGTAGACTGGACTTCGGACTGCCCTTAGGGAAAGTCCTTAATCTCTCTGGTCCTCAGTTTCCCCGTCTTTAAAATGAGGGAGTTGGAATCCCTTTAAGATGGAGTGAGACAAATTCTAAGCTCCCCTCTGCCTTTTAGAATCTGTGATTTCTAGACTTGCTGTGTGATTTGGGTGTCGGCAGCTCACTCTGGCCTTCAGTAAAATGAGGTCAAGGTCACCGGGCTCCTGCTTTTCAGACACTTCAATCTTCACTGGGGAGGATGAGGCTGTACAGAGACTCATGAACATGGGACAGGCTCTCAGCCTTCTGGTCTCTGCTTTAAGCTTCCCAGGTTGGGGCTACACCCCTGCCCATCCTACCTCTAATCAGAACCCCAGGTTGGGACCCAGCATACCTCCCAGGGGTGTAGGCAGGAAGGTGTCTGAGAACTAGCAGTCTAGCAGGTTGGGTACAGCTGTCTAAGTCCCTGCTGCTGACCTGCATGAAGGCACCCGTGGCTATGAGTAAATGGTTGCCCTGTGTCTGAAGCAGGAAGGGAGTGTCCAGTGAGGCCTCAGTCAGTTCACTTTGAACCCCTTCTGGAGGCATCTATTCTGTGCTCTTTGTCAGAAGAGTTGGTCGCTGGTGACCTTGAAGCTGGTACTAGCGAATCAGCCCAAACTATGTGTCTGAGGGAGCTCCCACAGTGGGCCACCACATCCATTCATTACTTAAGATATAGCTGAGAATTTAGGTGTTGGGTTTTTCTTTCTTTCTTTCATTCTGAGCCTGTGATTTCATCAGTGTGGAGAACTGGAATTAAAAATCTCTCTACTAATGTGCAAAGTTTAGTAGGGGGATTCAATCCAAGCCATCCAGCATTCATTAAGTGCCTGCTGTGTGCAGAACTTAGGACTAGGAGTTAGGAGAAACAAAAACTCCAAGAAAGGCAAAACCATCGCTTGTCTACAGGGACCTTAGTCTAAAAAGGAGTTGATTCAAATGGATGCAACCAGTATTTAATAAGGGTAAAACCTTGTATAGTGAGGGGCTGAGGAGCCCCAAAGTTTAGGGTCTCTGCCCTCAAAGAGCTCACCAGCACTCACCCTGGATCACCCAGAATAGGAAGGGACTAGAGACCAGCATGCTCAAGCCATACCTGAACAATGAGCCTCTCTGCAACCTAGCTACCAAGGGGGCAGCTGGCCTGTCTGAAGAGCCCGGGATGGGAGCTCTCCATTCCTGAGGCACTTAGGACATGCCCAGAGACAGCAAGGAAGGCTTTGAGATTTTCTGTGTCTCCAGTGCCCAGCACCAAAGAGTCTGCCCAACAGTGTAGAAACTGAATTGGTGGATTGAATGAATATGGATCCAATGGGTGTTTCTGTCTCTACTTGTATCTTTCTAGAAGTCTGTGTGTGTGTGCCTCTGTGTCTGTGTGTGTGTGTGTGTGTGTGTACATGCATGTCTGTTTCTGTGTGTGTGTTCCTCTGGGTTTTTCTAGAACTAGCGCTGGATGGTCTTTATTGAACTTTACTTAGAGAAGGGTGAAGCACTCCATGCAGCTCAAGGACAAAGGGCCTCGCTAATCTGGGGAACCAGGGGAAGCTTCCTGTTGGGGGTGCCACTTTTGTGGATGAGGCCAGGGAACTGTTCCCTCTTGACAGTTGGGCTGTTGGGCCAAAATGTGGCTAATCCTTGCTCCCTCCAGTTCCCCTGTGATGGAGGAGGTCAGGGAGGAGCTAAGCACCCCCTCCCCCATGTGTCAAGCACTGTGATCAGTGCAGGATATGTTGGGCTTTTGGTGCACATCATGTAATTTTCTCTTCCACAGAGATGCTTCACATGTGAACATCCTGAGGGCAACACTAAGTTTCTCCCTATTTTCTAAATAACAAAGGTTTCTTTTTAGTTTTTTCTCAAAATTGTCATCTTGCTTCAGTCCTTGAAAACAAACCAACCTCTTGTGCTTGCTTATTTACTGACTGGCTACATGGCCATCAATTTCTTCTGAACCAAGTGACAGTTATCCCTGTAAGTGACACGAACAAATTAATGTCCAGCTTGCTCGCAGTTAAAATACAGGTTTTTTTTTTGTTCCTGATTTAGATTTCCTACATCAGCTAGAAGTGACTTAGTTGAGGAGAAAGTCCCCAGACCTCTATCCCTATCTCTGTTTCCCAAAGTTGACTCTTTAGCATAGAAAAGTCATCTTCTGGATAGACATAAGGGTGATATGTACAGCAAAACGGAATCAATTTTTTTTCATATTTCACAACTATATTCCTTTTTGCCATACACACACCACTCCTGTACCCATCCAAAAGATGCCTGTTTCTCCTTCATTTACCAGGGGCAAGTCCATCCATTGAAAGGTCTTGTTCCCTCATTATACCAAGAGGCTGGATCTGGGTGGTTGTTCCAGCTATCAGGTATTGGTAGGTTTCTTCTCCTGAGTGTGATCAATCTAAGACTGCCTTTTCCTTGGGCTCTGTGATCCCCTTCAGGGAAGGTATCCTGGAACCTGCTTTTGTTGAATTTGTCACATTCATATTGATTTACTATTTCCAAACACTGATAAACAATTGGCATCTTTAGGATCTTTGGTAACTAAGACCAATTAGCTATGCCTTCAGCCGGCACATTTTGTCTAGTCTAATTATATCTGCTTCCTCTGGCTTTCCCAGTCCTGTATCACTCTGAGGCTTGTAGCTGACTGTCTATTCGAGTTATGAACTCACCAGATTCTCATCTTGTGTCTATAATCAAATAAACTACATTTGTGCTAGGATTATAAAGCAGTCTGTTGTCTTCGTGTCTCCAGTGTTTGACAGCTCATCGAATTCAAAATTAACAACAGTGATTGTCTTAGAACTCTATGTAAGAACAACGGTTTCTCTTAGAACTCCAAACAAAGGAGACTTAATAGCAGACTGGCTGCTGAGCAGGAAAGGGACAGCACACTTACCTCTGATTGTTCCATAGCCTTTGATTTTCCTTTTGCCTTGGTTCACATTCTCCATGCACTTGACACACCTCAAGATTCTTTTCTGCCTCTCAGGAGACCTCTTTTTGTTTTCACATCAAAGCCCTTCTCCATGGGTGTCTTTTTAAAGAAACATTTATTTCTCCCTTATAACCTGGAGTGTGAAGAGCCATTTCCCCATGTGCTTCACTTTCTCTTCTAGGAGAGAGATCAGCTTTTCCTTAAAGAGCAAATAACTTAACTGTGGCAGAAATACAAATATTGCACAGTCAATACAGGTCATTGCAAGATGGAACCTCTTCTTCATAACTGCCAGAATCCCTGGTGGCTCTTGATAGAAGATTCTCACGGACATTTCCATTGCAATTTGCTTGTGGGCATCATCATCGATCAGAGGTGTCATTTCTTATTTGATAAGCACCCTGATCATGGCAGCCATTGTGATTATGACTCATCAATCAATAACTCAAGAAGCATTTACAAAGCACCTACTGTGTGCCAGGTGCTGTGAAAATGACCTCTTAAGAAATCATTGACACACTGGGTGCTGTCCATGGGACACTGGTCCCCAGAAAAGGATCAATTTGGGGCCCATGAAAACAGGTTGGAAGAAGCTGATATGGGGTTCCATGTCTGTTAAAGCAATCAGCCGATGCTCCAAGCAAGGGCCACGCCAGCTCTGTCCAAACTGCTATGTTTAAAAAACAACAAAGCACCCAGTCTTCTCCAGTGTCCTGAAGGCAACTCATCACCTTCCTGGTTCCTATTCCCCCCCCCACACACACACACATACTTGGATCATGATCTCCCTTCTCAATGAAGTCAGTTACTTGGTATTTCCAATAAATGGCATTTATGAACAGGAAACCAAAAGTTAAATACAAGTAGGAAATCTGATGTGGCATGAACAAGTAAGTTGTGTGGCTTCTGAATTTTCAGTTCCTTCCACCATGTCTTCCTCCTCTTGCCCTTTTCCTCTTGAAGGGAAAAGGAGTGAATCAGAGACAGATGTACCACTTCTGGTAAGGAAGAGCTATCAAGCAATAGCCACTCTTGAAGTCCCTGCTTAGGGAGTGGTGATCGCTGACTCTGGTTTCTAACAAATACTTCAGTTTATTGTCCAATGTTTCAGCCAGCTGGCCTTGGGAAATCCTCTGGGCTTGCCTTGTGGGCAGCTTCTTTCTTCCTGTTTCCTCCTGACATGTTTCAGCAGCATCCCTGGAGCCTGTGTGAGAGAGAATTCATCTCCAAGCATTATGCATTAGCTATCTCATCAGAAAGCATGAGCACCATGGCTACAGAGAGCTGGCCCCCTATCCCCCTTGCTAGTTTTCCATCAGGCCTAGAAAATACTGGGAAGATAGACAGACATGGAGTTAATAAAGGGGGCACATGTACCACATGTCACAGGGGTCCCACAGGTCGAATGACCTTAGTTTACTATTACAATTAATGTCCATGCTCTTTTCCATTCCCACCTTATCTTTTCTGAGTTGCTATCTTACTTCAGGGTGGTGATGAGTCAGGCACACACACACATTGGAAGAACACAGGGATCCTGTGGCCCTCCACCAAATGGGCAGCAAGGAATTCAGCAATGGGGTGATGGAAACAAAATCTCTCTTCCTTCCTTTGAAACATATAGCCCTTCTAGTCAGCACAAAGAGCCAAGAAGGATTTGCTGAGGTTGCATTTCTGCCCTAAAGACCCAGAACTTGGGGGCAGCAAGCCCAGCTCAGGGCTATTGAAGTTCACCCCAACAACAGCATTAGGAAAGCTGAGATTGAGAGCATGGACCAGCACTGGGGGGACACCCAAGAACTGGAGAGTGACCAACCAGGGATTAGTGTGGCGAAGAAAAGCAACTTCTGTAAATCTCATCAGATGGTGGATGAGAAGGCAGGTAGCCTGAGGCTTTGCCCCCACCCAAACCCTCCCTCTATCTAGTCCAGTGGGTTTTTTCTTGCTAGTTTAAAGCTGGGCAAATTGTAGGAGCACATGCATTGGAAGTGACCTCTTAACCCAGATGCCCAGAGGACAGTACTTGGCTGATGACTTAGGGCAGAATGCAATTTGATGGGAAAATTAGATCTTGTAAATCTATATAGCACTTGTAAATAAATGTTTTGGCTGTTTGTAGACTCATAGAATTTAGCACCAGAGCTGGTGTGGGCAGCACCAGAGCTACTGCATAGCCCAAGGGTCACAGGGGGCGTGGACCAGCAGCACCCATAGCCTACACCATGGTCACTAACTTTGTCTTTTTCCCAAGATTCTCCTTGCTTTGCTCTTCTTCCTCTTCCTCCCCAAGGCCTTTTTTTTTTTTTTTAAAGCAATTGGGGTTAAGTAACTTGCTCAAGGTTACACGGCCAGTTATTTTGTGTGGGTGCCAAGTATCTGAGGCCAGAACTGATCCCGGGTCTCCCGATGCCGAGGCCAGTGCTCTTACTCACTGGGCCACCTGGCCGTCCCTCCCCAAGGCCTTCTTAAAGCCACGCTCTCGCCTCTCTCCCACTGCACCCCGCCCCCCATATCTGAGCTGCTTCCCAGGCCTGTGGTGCCACCTATGCAGTCCCTTCTCTCCTCTACCTCTGCCCCCACCCTGGTGCATATCAGCTCATCACCTCACTCCTGGAGTATAGCATTAGCTGCTGGTTTGTCTACCAACCTCCCATCTCTTCCCCTCTCCAGGCCACCCTCCATTCAGCAGCCAAAGTGATCTTCCAAAAGTGCACATTTGTCAGTCAGTCACTAAGCATTTATTAAGCACCTACTATGTGCCAGATGCTGTGCCAAGCAAGGAGGAAACACAGGAAACAAAACAAGCAGCAATAATAACAGCAACAGTAAGTAGCCAGAGAAATGAATCAGAAAGAGTCTCCCCAGGGACTTGGATGAATTGTGTTCTGCCCTCCCACCCTTGAGAAAGGAATCTCCCTTTAAACCGACAGCAAAGAAACTCTCAAAAGGAGGAAACCCTGGGCTCTCATCTCATCCACTGGCTGTGTGACCTTGACAAGGTGCTTTCCTGATTTGGTCCACAGTCTCCTCGATAAAGGCTGACAGGTGCCTCCTGCTGGGCTGCTCAGACTTGTCTGTGACATCCCGACTATGCATGGAGTCACACCAAGGACTTGAGGGGAGTCTTCCCTTCATTTCAATGAGGGGGGCCTCCCTGGGCCTCTGAGCCTTTCTCAGTGTCCTTGATAGGGGCACTCATTTCATTCTTTGTGTCTCTAATATTTGACATATATTAGAAGACTAATAAATGCTTGTTAATTGAATAAATGATTGATTCCCTAGACCTTCGTAGGGTTTCCTCCAAGCAGTCTCCACTGGAGGCTCTCAAAGCACAGATTTCTCCCCTGGGACTGACCAGGGGATAAATAGAACAGGGTTTTCAGAACACCCCCCCCCCCCCCATTGATATGAGCCTCAGATTTGCTTATCCAGACCTCACCTCCCCTCTCTCCCCCCCCTCCTCTCCCCTCCTCTTTCTTCTCCCCCCTCTCTGATGGCTCTTTCTATGTTTCCTTTTCAGGATCCTTCTCCACATCTCATCTTCCCACCATAGGCATCCCTCGAGGCTCTGCCTCAACCCCTCTTCTCTTCTCCCACCTCCCTATTGGTGATCTCATCAGCTCCTAGTCAGGGATGCCACTAAGTGGTAGCACAGAGGGTAAAGATTTAGAGCTGGAGTCTGGAAGACCTGAGTTCAAATCTGGCCTCAGACACTTGTCAGCTGTGTGTCCCTGGGAAAGTCACTTCACCTGTTTGTGCCCCACAGGGTTGTAGTGAGAATCAAATGAGATAACATGTGTAAAGCTCAGGGCACGTTGCAGATGCTGTATGATGCTTATTCCCTTCCTCCCATTCCCCTCTCTATTGAGATGATCCTCAGATCTGCTTATCTAGACCTCACCTCTCTCTTGTTCTCCAACTGCATATTTACACCAACAACATAAGAACAGGGACAATAACAGCTGGCATTTATTTAGTGCTAGAAGGTGTCCAGCACACTTTATAAACATCCCACTTGATTCTCACAACCCTGGTGCTAATTACTGGTGCTATAAAATAATTATGATAAAACTTCATGATAATTAATAATTATGATAATAATAAATGGTAATAATAATTATTATTATTATCACTTTACAGATGAGAAAACTGAGGCAAACAGGGGGAAGTGACTTGCCCAGTGTCACACAGCGAGCAAGGGTCTGAGGCCAGGTTTGAACCTAGGCCTTCCTGACCCCAGGGCTGGTGTTAAACCACTGTGTCACTTAACTTCTTCCTGCCTCAAACGAGTCAATAGATGTCAACAAGTGAGCCTGTCCAAGGCTGAACCCATCCTCCTTCCCCTCCTCGTGACTCCTCTCTTCTGCAGAGGTCCCCTCCCCCCAAGTGCTCTGCAGCCCCTCACCCCCCACCAGGGCTGGAGCCAGAATCTGCACACTGGTCTCCCCCACTCTAGGCTAGTCCCTGCTTAGCAGTCACATTGATTTTGCTGAATTTCATGGCCAACGTGTCACCACCCCATTCCATTTTCCGGCCCCTTCTTACACCTTATTTCCCTCCTCGTGTCACTGAACTCTAGCCCCTTTCATCCCCTGCATCAAATTCTGCATCTTCTGGTGTTCTAAGCCCCCCATAACCCGCCCCCTTCATCTCCCGATCTGACACCACCCCTCACTCCCGCACTCTGTAATTCAGGGACACTGGCCTTTTGCCTGTCCCTTACCTGTCTCTGGGCATTTCCACTGGCCGGCTGCCCCCTGAGCCTGGGATGCTCTCCCTCCTCTCCATCCTCTGGTTTCTTGGTCTCCTCTAGGTCTCAGCTAAAATCTCACCTTTTGCACAAAGCCTTTCTTCGTTTCTCTCCCTGCTGGCTCCTTCCTTCTGGGGGTTCATAGTTTATGTGAGTGTTGGTACTTTCTTCCTTGTCTCACTGGGAGTGCCGTGAGAGTGGAGACTTTGGGGTTTGGGTTTTTGCCTCTCTTTGTATCATGTGTACTTAGCACAGTGCCTGTCAGAGCAGGCACTTAACAAATAAATCTTTGACTTGTCAAGGGAGACAAGAAGAGGCTGTTAGGGAGGAGCATCTGATTGGATGCTGTCCCTGAGGGGAAAGGGACTGTGGGCTTGGACACCTAAATACATGAGGGGGGAAGGAGTGGAGGCTTGCAATCAGGGTCCAGAAGGGGGCTGGGAGCTTAGTACCTCTTTAAAGGAGAAGGGGCTGGGGGATTGGACACCTCAGTCCCTAAGGGAACAGAAACTAGGTTTGGGACACCTGAGCTCGTAAGGGGGAAGGGGCTAAGGGACTAGATAACTGAGTATTTGAGGGAGCAGGAACTGGGAGGCTGGACACCTGCTTTTTTGAGGGGGCAGGGCCTGAAGATGTGCACATCTGAGTACATAAGGGGGAAGAGGATGGGGTCCTAGATAGCTGCATACTGAAAGGTCCGGGACTGAATGCCCAGATGCCTGTGTCCTGGGAGTCCAAAGATGATGCCTGGATCCCAAAGCTGAGATGGCGGCCTCAGGCCTCCAACATCTGCCTACTGGGGAAAGCTGAGGCGTGAAATCAGCCTGGGGGTTGGCGGATGACGTCACACCCCCATACCAGGGTGGCCACACCCAGCACCCCCGCATCCCATCCCACCCCACAGCTCCCCAGTCAGTCCTGGTTTCAGAGCACAGACAGGCTGTGCAGGACCTGCGGCCTGTGGATGTCCAGATTCTAGGTGAGTGTTTGCTCGGGGTCTGGTAGGCCAGATGTCTGGGTCTCCAAGGAGGGTGGGTCTGCAAGGAGGAAAGGGTGATGTGGGATAGAATTTCTCTGGCCTGTCCTCAGAACCCAGACGCTAATTACCTCCACTCTCCTCAGTGGCCCAGGCATCCAGACCAGAAGACCTCATTTTTGCCCTTTTTGGGGTTTTCCCTCAAAGTCCTCATTTGTTCCAGGGACCTTAGAACCCAGGGAGAGCTCAAAAGCATAGACTTCTGGGACCTGGCAATCTTTGTCTTGATTAGAGAAAGTTTTGGTATAAGAGTCCCTAGGTCAGGCCTCAGAAATCAACCTCTTATCCCTCGAGAATCCAGGAATCAGCAGTTCTAATGCTGCCCTTTCAGGGCCCTTGCATCTGGGAACCACCCTTCCTCCCCCCCCCCCAGGCCCAGGAATCTGAATCCCCAGCCCCTGCCTTCTCAGGGACCCAGGTATCCAGGATCTGGCTCCCTCCCTCACCAAGACCCTGAGCTGTTAGCTGATAAAGGATTGGGGGCTTGGGATTTTTGGGGGGTGAGGGCTTGCTGTTAATCCCCCCTCCGTGCCCAGGGTGTGGAGAAGGAGGTTAAGGCCCCACGTGGGAACTGGCTGTTAGGACAGCTCAAGTCTGGTCGCCCTGGGCTGGCTGGGCCTCCCTCCCACCTCTTCTGGGTCCACCCCCTCCCAGGCTGCCTGACTTTAGGTGTCTTTGCCTCCTCAGCCAGCTGAGTCTTCCTAGGCTTCTCCAGATTGCTTGCAATTTCTCTCTCTCTCCCTCCCTCCCCCTCTCTCTCTCCATCTCTGTGTGTATATGTGTCTCCCTCCTCTCTCTGTCTCCCT
>NW_027186389.1:1388962-1419193 GCF_028583685.1 Petaurus breviceps papuanus
TGTCTCTGTCTCTGTCTCTCTGTCTCTGTCTCTGTCTCTCTCCCCCCCTCCCCCCCATCTGGGCAATTTTGTTTCCCCCACCCCCATGCCAGTCTCTTTTCCAAGACTCAGTGTCTCTTCTTCCCATCACTCCTTCCATATCTCCATCTCTCAGATTCTTGTCCTTCTCTGAGTCTCTCTTTGCCTGCAAGGTCTCTGTCTAGAGTCCATCTCTTAATCTCTGTCCTTTGGGTCTCCTCCATCTCAGTCTCTCTCTGTGCCCTCCATGTGCCTATCTCTCTGTCCAGCTAGCCCTTATGCTGTCCTTTATCCCCATTCTATTGCTGCATCTCTGTCTCCCACCCTCTCACTGAGTCTGGCTCTCCATGTTATGCTCTCCCTGTGTGTCTGGAACCTTGCTGCTGCTTCTGCCTCTTCTCCCAGCTCTCGGATCCTTCTGTCTCCTCGTTCAGGAATCTTCACAATCCTGTTCCAGATCCCCAGGGTCTCAAGCCTTTTTTGATTCCCTGAATCTCTGGCTCTGTCCTCCTTTTTCCCCTCTGAATTTCTGCCTGCCTGTATCTGTATCTGTTATGTATCTCTGTCTCTGTATGTCTCTCCTTTCTGCCTCTGTCTCCTTCCCTCTTTGGCTGAATCTGTCTCCCTCTCTAGCTATCTCACTCTGTTTCTCCTTTTTTCCCTGTGTCTCCACCACACTCTCCTCCCATCCCCTCTCACTCGCTGTCTCTCTTTTTTCTGTCTGTCTGTCTGTCTCCTGCCTCCTTCCATTTCCCTCACTCTTTTCCCCTCTGCCTCTTTCACAATTACTGTCTCTCTTTTTTCTCTGTCTCTGTGTCTCTCTCTCCCCTCCTCTTTTCTTATTTGCCTCTAACTTTGTCTCCTTCGCCCGCCTGCCCTTGCTGTCTCTGTGTGGGCTCTGGGGAACTGGAGCTCCCTCAGCCTCAAGCCTGGTCCTGTCACATCACTAGCTCCAGGGTGTTAAGCCAGGGATTAGCCCCAGCGAAATTCTCGATTTTGCCCGCGTTCTTTTCCCCCTGGGTTAGGTAAACACGCAGCGCCCCAGATGGAACCATTTTCCGCGCTTGAAAATCAGAGAGAGGCCAGAGCTGGGCAACCAGGCAGTCTAGGGGACTGGGAGGAGGCGACGGGATCCTTGCGGGGAGGGACCTGGGAGGGGGCGCCAGGGTCCCCTAGGAGGCGGAGCTGATCTGGGGAAGAGAGAATCGCTGTCCCCATGTGGGGGATGCAAGAGGGGAGTCCTGGGTACCTAAATGGGTATAACCAAAGCATAAAGGATGAGAAAGGGCCACTTGCGGGAGGCTGGAGGATGGAGCACCTAGGTCTCGGACGGCCTGGGGCTAGGGCAGAGATCCTTGGGAAGCTCGTTGGGGGGAGGTGGCACTTGGGTGCTTGGGAAGGGCCTTGCCAGGCTGGCTGGATGTATCTATGGTCTCCTTCAGGTCCAAGGCCACGCCAGCATGCCCTTGACCTTCTCCCTTGGCCTGCTCGTCCTCTTCACCCTGGGGGAGGGGGAGCACTGCTCGGACGCCCAGGGCAGGCCCCTCTTCTGTGTCCCCCCGACAGCCCTCCTGGCTTGGGCGGGGGGCCCGTGCGGCCAAGAGGTCAACCACAGTAGGAGCCTGAACCTGGCCCTCGGGGGCCCCTATCTCTTGACTTCAGTCCACCTACGCTTCTGCTCCCCGCCGGCCGCGAACGCTGTGGCCGGGGCCCGGGTCCTGGCTACATCGAACGGCGAAGGCACCTCCGGAGGGCCCTGGTGGCCCCTGGCCAGGCTCTGGACTTCGGGGGGAGGCCCGACTGCTGAATTGACAGTTCGAGCCCAGCTCGGTCCTGCCCAACACCGGCCCGCCGTCCGCCTCCGAGTGGAGCTGGGGTCCCCAGAGGCGCTGGCGTCCGTGGCCGTGCGGGGTCGCTGTCAGTGTCACGGTCACGCCGCTCGCTGCGCGGCCCGACTCCAGCCCCCGCGCTGCCGCTGCCGCCACCACACCACCGGCCCCGAGTGCGAAAGTTGCCTTCCGTCTCACCAGGACTGGCCCTGGAGGCCGGCCACGCCCCAGCACCCATACGCGTGTCAGCGTGAGTGCCCCTCAGGGCTAAGTCCTTGTAGACCCATCCAACCCTCTCACCTCCAAAACAGTCTCCGCCCCCTCCCCCCCCAACATATGAGGAAACTGAGACCCAGACTAGTGAGGTCACTCAGTGCCATTTGGCATTTCTTTAAAGGTCCATTACCTGCACTCCCCTCCCCCCACCCTCCCCGCTAGGGTCCCGACCTTTCCCCAAGAGTGCTAGGCTTCCGTCCTCCCCGCCCCCACTCAGAGCCCCATTTTGCCCCCTAATTTTCCACTTTCCCTCCCCTGCGGGGTTCTGTCCTCCTAATCAGGCTTTTTACATTCTCACATCCTGAGCTCAGGCTAATCCTGAGAATTCTGATGACGTGCAGATTCGTGCTACCTCTGCTGTCCACTCTCCCCCCTCAGGAATCCATTTTCTCTCTCACTCTTCCTTCTCCGGACCTCCCCACGCCCATCCTCCACCTTAGTGTTGGTCTCCACTTCTCCTTGATTTGTTCTCCGATTCCTCGTCCCCTTTTCCCCCTTTCAATGGTTACCTTGTGTTACAAGAGTGATACCCATTCTGTCTGTCCGAGTTCTCTTCTTGTATTCACTAGTCAAGCTTCTTTGAATGGTCCCCTTGTCCTTTCCAGCTTTGAGGACTGCCTCCCCATGTTCTCTCCTCCCTCTCCGGGTGCTCTTCTCCCCCTTGAGAATCTCAGAGCTGACAGGACTTTGAACCTTTGTGGGAGAATATGGAGGGAGAATGAAATGCTTAAGGAGAGAGTGGAGCTCAACTGGAAGAAAGGGAAGGTGAAAACGAAAGGCTGAGAGAGGAAATAGGGAACTTTGATGTAGTGAAGGTAGAGGTAGAGACATACATTACAGCCTGGAGGAAAGGGGGTGAGGAGAGCAGGCAAGAGTGGACTTCTGAGGGGAAAACGAACCCTTCGAGGAAGGAATTCCGCCAGGAAGCCTGGGATGCTGAGTGGAGAATGGAACCCTGATGATGGGAATGGTGAACAGAGAGGGCCCAGTCCCCATAGCAACAGAGTCCTGCCTTCCTCCTCTCCACCTCTCCTAGAGCCCCAAGGCCACCAAACATTTGTTCTGATCCCTCTTTCCTCCCTTCACAGCTCTGAGTCTATAGTTAATAAATTCAACAATGTACCACTCCTCAACCTTGAATTCCTGTGGGCACAATTTTCCAGCTGCTGGTTGACCCATCAATCAACCATGAGCCATCCCCTGCACTGGTATTTATTATACTGACTCTCTCCACTACAAATCCAGATGGTTTGATCTCAACTCTCACTGCTGCTTGGCAATCCTATCATTCATTGACTGACTTCCTCTGCTCACTCTCAGTATCTACTATTCCAAATCTCTTCCTCTCCTAAAGTCCTTCGACCCACCTCCTACCAGGCCTGGCAGCAGGTATGACCTTGCTTCTTACTCTGCTAAGCAAATCAAGGCAATCTGTCATAGGTCCCTTCATTTCCCCTACTGCACACATCAGAACATCCTTACATCATCACCTGTCTCCATCACTCCAGTCTCTGATGACTCGGTGGCCCTTCTCTTTGTCAAGGCCAATGCTTCTGTTTGGGTCCTTGGTCCCATCCCTTTCTATCTACTATGGGAGCTGCCCCATCCATCATCCCTCCTCTCAAACCTCCAGTCTCTCCTCATCTGCCAGCATCTTCCTGGATACCTATAGATATGCTCAGGGTTCCCCTAACCATCAAAAACAAGCACCCTCACTTAACTCTCTCATTCCCTCCTCCCCCTTTCAGCTTCACTCCTAGGAAAAAATAGTCTCCATTCATTGCCTCTTTGTCTTTTCCACTCACATTCTCCAGCTTCTTCCTACCCTGGCTTTTGACTCCACCACTCTGGAGAAATGGCTTTTTTTTTTTTAAGGGTATAAAAAACCTATGAATTTCTTAATACAATGATCTTTCCTCAGTGCCCCTCCCCCTTTACACCTCTCTCCAACTTTTGACTCTACTAACCACTGTCTCTTCTCCTGAATGGGGGGATTAAACATTTATTAAGAACCTACCATGCTATGTACCTGACCTTGTGCTAAGTGCTTTCCAAATGTATTCCCATTTAATATTCTTCTCTTTTGTCTTCTGTGACACTGCCTTCTCCTTCTCCTACCTGCCTGATGGCTCTTTTTCAGTCTCTTTGGTGAGTCCTTATCCATCTCTTACTGTTAGAGCATCCCCTCCCCAACAATCTGTTCTGCATTCTCTTCTCTTCCTTCCATGCAGTCTCTCTGGTTGATTTCTTCTGCTCCCCCATGTTCAGTGATCATCTCTAGGCAGATGACTCCCCACATCTGTATTATCCAGCCCTCACTTCTCTCCTGCACCCCCAGCTACCAGTTGGACAGCTCCACCTGGAAACCCCCAATGACCCCTCAAACTCCACAGTCCCTTCATGGATTTCACCATGTCTTTCCTCAGACCTGTCTCAGATTCCTCCTCATTATCCAATTCTCCCTCTCAGAGTTCCACTCTCTTCTCAGTTCATTTAGTGAGTGCTACTATGTGTAAGGCATGACATGAAGTGGTAGTAGTACAAAGTACAAAGACTAGTTTGGCTAGAAAGTAGCCTGTGTGAAGAAAAGTGAAGTATATCAAGGCTAGACAGGTAAATCAGAGCCACACTGGGGGGCCTTGAACGTCAGGGTGAGGAGTTCTTCTTTATCAAGAAGAAAGATTGGAGCTGACTCAGTTGGGAAGTGACTTGTTCTGAACGGCCCTGTAGGAAGGAAGATTATTTTGTGTGGAATATGAGTTGGAAGGAGGAAACATCAGAAGCCAGGAATCCAATTAGGAGACTGTTATGTTGGTCAAAGAAAGAGGTCAGAACTAGGGGATGGCTAAGTGGCCCAGTGAATAGAGCATCAGCCCTGGAGTCAGGAGGACCTGAGTTCAAATCCAACCCCAGACACTTAACACAACTAGCCATGTGACCTTGGGCAAGTCACTTAACCCCAATTGCCCCTCAAAAAAAAGCAAGAGGTCAGAACTAGGGACAGGTATAAGAAACATTGCACAGGAAGAATTGGACAAGACACGGCAACTGAGGCAAGACTCAATTTCTTTAGTCAGTCAGTAACATTTATTATGTGCTCACTATATACCAGCCACTCTGCTAAATGCTGGGGATGAAAAAGAAGCAGAAGACAGTAACTGGCCTCAGGGAGTTTCCAGTCTAACGGGGAGACGGCATGCAAACAAATGTGTGCGAGCAAGCTGCAGACGGTAAACGGCGCATGACAAAGACAAGCGTCAGAAGTGAGAGAGGTTGGGTAACTGGGCCTTAAAAGGCACTAGGGGAGCCAGTAGTCAGAGCCGAGGAGGGAAAGTGTCCTAGGTTTGGGGGACAGCCAGGGAAAATGAGCCGAACAAAGAGCTGGAGGGTCTTTTTCTAGGAAGAGCCAGGAGGCTAGTGTCACTTGATCAAGGTGCGGAGTAAGGTGTAAAAAGACTGGAAAGGAGGAGGGGGCTTATGATCCTAGATGTGATAGGGAGCCACAGAAGGTAACTGAGTAAGGGGGAGGGGTGGCAATATGATAATGTGATCAGGCCTGTTCTTTAACAAAATCACTTCAGTGACCGAATGGAGGGTGGCTTGGAGTGGGGAGAGATTTGAGGCAGGCAGCAGTTGCTGCCATAGTCCAGGCGTGAGGTAAGGAGAGTGGAGCATCGCCAGAGGGAAGGCCCCAGCTGGGAGAGTCATAAAAGCCCTCTCCTAGAACGTGGGATGTCAGCTGCCTTGAAGGAGACCCAGGCTGCACTTTCCTTCCCACTACTACACACTCCTCAGTGTTTCCCCGTTCTTTTCCTCCTCTCCGTTCCTAAAGCATCTTCCCAGCAGATTTTGTACCAAACCTTCGGACAGATCATCCCAAACTCCTGGACTCCACCAAGCCAGGACCAGTTCCATTCTTCCTTCAGAACCAGCCCACTCTGGGGGGGGACTCAATGAAATCAGTTACTCACCGATCATTCTTTGTACAGATAGGGAAACCCAGAGACGCGACCTAATGACCTAGAAAGGCCAATCTGCCCGCTCTCCCTGGGGCTGGGGCGGGACAGCTGGCCAAGGGGTGCCCATTCCGATACCCTGAGCGTGTCCCTTCCCATCTTCCAGCCTGCTCCTGCAATCTGCACGCGAGACGCTGTCGCTTCCACGCCGAGGTGTTCCGGCTGTCGGGAGGGCGGAGCGGCGGCGTCTGCGAACGCTGCCGCCATCACACCGCGGGCCGTCACTGCCACTACTGCGAGCGGGGCTACTGGCGGGACCCCAAGCAGCCGCTATCCAGCCGCAGGGCCTGCCGGGGTGAGTTCAGTCATGGGGCGGCGGTTGGATCCCCAGGGGATCCGACTGAGAGAGGGCCTGGGTTGAGGATCTGGGGGGAGTTGACCCCGAGTCACCAAGGGTTCTCTTTTGCCCAGCCTGCCAATGCCACCCCATCGGTGCAACCGGGGCCCAGTGCAACCAGACCAACGGACAGTGTCCCTGCAAGCCAGGAGTGACTGGCCCCTCCTGTGACCGCTGCGCTGCGGGCTACCAGCAAAGTCGTTCTATCCGTCTGCCCTGTCAGCGTGAGTTTGGGGAGGGTCTCCCAGGGCCCCAAGAGGCAGAGGCCGGGACTAGGGAGGGGACACCTGGAGCCTCGAGGGCCAGAGCCTGGGAGGGGGATTCCCGGGCCGGAGTGGGCAGTTGCTGCAGGTCGAGAGGCCTGAGTCGAATGATTAGGGTTCTCTCCCTCCTGCTCGTTTTCCTCCTCCCAGGGATCCCAGAGATAACGACTACAGAGGCCACAACCCCTAGTGTCTACACTCCAGGTACTGGGGGACCCCGAGGGCTTGGGTCCTTGAACCTAGCTGGAACTAAACAACAGCAAGCCTAGGCGAGAATTCAGGATCTGGGCAGAGAGGGTGGGGGCGCGTTCCGGAGGAGGGACCATAGAGGGGGCGCAGGGAGGCTCACGTCTGGGGTCTTCGGCAGACCCGACGTGCCAGAGCCTCTGTAACACGTCTGAAGGCCAAGTTCACATGAGTCTGCAGGAATACTGTCATCAAGCCTACGGTGAGATCCTGAACTTCCGGCTGGGCTGGGCAGGGATCTGGGTCTGGGAGATCCGGTAGCCTCTGTCTGGATCAGCGCCAGGGGTCAGGAACCTAGAAAACCCGGGTATCCCCCGAGACAAAGCTGGGAAAGGGAAGCCTAAAACCTCCTGGGACCAGGGCAGAGGGATTGGGACTCTTGGGTCTACGAGAAAGGGACCAGGGGGCCTTTCCAACTAGAAAGAGCCAGGATGGAAGATGGAAAGCTTGGGTCTATAAGGAGTCTAAACTAGGGGGAAACGCGCCGATTTTTGGAATTAGGATGGTCTGAATCCCCAGAGGCCGAGCAGGGGGAGGGTTCAAGGGTCCCTAGGAGACAGTCCGACTTTCCTACTCCCTCTCTCATTAGTTCTTCGAGCTCAGGTCCAGTCCGCCGAGCCCTCAGGTCCAACCTGGTGGCGTCTGAGGATCCGTGTCCTGGCTGTATACAAGCAGAGGGCAGAGCCCCTGAGTACAGGAGGACAGGATGCCTGGGTTCCTCGTGCCGACCTGGTCTGCGGCTGCCTAACCCTCAGGCCCGGATCTGTCTACCTGCTACTAGGGGGGCCGCCCGGAGGACCCGACCCCACCCGTTTGGTCCTCGATCATCGTGGGCGCGCCCTGCCCTGGAGACCCCAATGGGCACAGACCCTGAAGCGGCGGCAGCGGGAAGAGCGAGCAGGGAGCTGCCCCTGAGAATCTCTCTCGCTGCTGTATCTGACAAGGAACCTTACATCCATCCCCAATAAAGCAGCCGCACTCCTACCCCTTCTGAGTCTTCTGTGGTCACTAGAGTCAGCTTGAGGACCCCTGGATGACCGGAAGGCATCATCCTTCGGAGACATCCCCAGGGGGATGGAGATGGGGAAGGGGAGGCCTCTGCCTCTCAGGAGTCAGGGGTGGAGGCTGGCATACCTGAGGAAGTGGGCTTGAGCAGGGGATAGGGGGTGGTGGGAGTGGGAGGGCAGAGGGAGAACAATGCCTGGCATCCTTGAGAGGGAAGGGCAAAAGCAGGGAGTGCCCATAAGGGTCCTGGAGAGGGAGTGGACTTGTGGAGTTCTATAAAATCCAGTCAATGAAGAGAAATGTTGGAGTTGGAGAGGGAAGAGCCACATCCTTGACATTTGAGGGAGGAAGTAAAAGGCAAAGAATGCGAGAATCCAACATACAACTTCATAATTTTCCCAGAGAATGAAATGGTTCACGCAAAAGCACACAGCTCATAAGCAAAGGAGTATGAACTTGAAGGAAAATCTCTCCCCTTCACCAATTTAGCTTACTCCACCTGACCATGATCTGTCACTGACTGCCTGCATCACACATCTCCTTGTGGGTGGAGCTACTCCTTTCTTGATTTTTTCTGAACCACATTTTGGCTGCCTTTCTTTCAAACCAGCCCCAAGTGATGGGAGATTCTGGTCTCCACCTTGCCTGGTCAGTGCTGCAGTGAATTCACTGGTCCAGATGGAAGCTGGTGAATGTATTTCCTCAGACCTGGGAACTTGTAAAGGGAAGTCAGCGACTCTCTTCTTAACTCAGAGTCCCCAGTTAGAAATCTCACTCTGAAAAAACCAGCAGCTTGAAGAATTTATCTCCCCTTCCAGACTTTCCCAAGTGGCTTTCTCAGCTCTTCATTGAACAGTAGCACACATGAATTAGCACCTTAGCAATCAGCTTTTTATATCAGGAAATGGAATAAACTTTTTAAGTAAAAAAAAAAAAGGTGAACAGATTTTATGAAACAAAGCTAATGGTTCAGAAGTGGGCCCTCACTCAGACCACTGGTCTTGGCTGTCAATCCAAACAGGCTTCAGTTGCATATCAGTTCAAATGCTTTTCTTACCTGATCCATCCATCCAACTTTGTCTCTGAAGTTCTTGCATGTGGCCTCTTAGGAAAGCAGCCACTCTGCCCTTTAATCTTTGTGACTCCCTTGGACTTTTTCTTGTCCCCACAAGTCCAAAAGGGGGATGGACAAGCTTGTGAGAATCCAAGTCCGTCGGTGTCAAAGTCAGAGCAAGACTAATGGGGGAAGGAGCAAGGAGGATATTGGGAATTCACTGCTTGGACCGACAGGTATTCATCTCCAGAATCTCCTTGGTGAAACCTGAAGCAGGCGTGTTAATGAGTCAATGAATCCTGATTTGGCACCTTACAGTAGGGACCCAGCACTGTGCCAAGTTCTGCTGTTGCTGTGGTTTTTCCTTCGTTCTGGAGGAGGACCGTGACATCAGGCTGCAGATACAGAGAGAGGCAAAAGGTCCCCTCATCTCAAAGGGCTCATGGCTCAAAAGAAAGACAGCATGCAAACATCTAGATGCACACAGGATAAATGGAAGCTAGTCAACAGAGGGAAGCCACTGACATCAAGGAGGGTTTGCAAAGGCCTTCTGGAGGAGGTGGGATTTTAGCATGACCCAGAGTTAGATATGTAGTTGTATCGAAGTATGTGGTTAGACCATCAAGAAACCAAGCAGTCAAATGGGGGGAAGTCTTGAATATTAGAGAGAAATGTTTAAAATTCCTTGGGGCACCTTGGGAGCTGGCTGCTGAAATCTTATTGAAAAATGGACCTATAAGACTGGCCCTATGCATAGGGAAGGTTGGTCTGCCCAGTCATGAGAGGTAGCCAATAAAAGTGGAAAGAAAGCTTGTGACAAACTCCATACTATTCCTTTGGAAAAGATGGGAGAGAGGCAGGCCACTGTAAATGGATTCAGAAATGTTGGGATGGCTCGATTTTAGGAGTAGTCTTCATGGTCCCATGCCAACTTGATAGAAGGTCTCCAGAGGAGGGCACAGGGCTGTGTGCCTGGCCTTGTATCAGTAAACATTTTTAGTCTTACTTGGATAAAGATCTCAAGGGCATGCTCATAAGATTCACAATGGTACATATCTGGAGGGTAGTGAGGATAGAAGGGCCTGACGTGCTATGATTCCCGCGGTCACGAAGAGTCCAACGTGACTGAACGACCCAGCGGGAAGGGATGGCTAGCCCATGAAAGGCTAGTCAGGATTCAAGATTTTGATAGACTAATGCCTTGGGCTGAATCGACTAAGAGGACTCACTAAGAAGAAATATAACGTTTATTGGGCACTAGGTGGCGCTATAGTGCACAGACCTCGGCCAGGAGTCAGGAAGACCTCTTCCTGAGCTCACATCTGGCCTCAGACACTTTCCAGCTGTGTGACCCTGGGAGAGTCACTTCATTCTGCCTCAGTTTCCTCAGGTGTAAAATGATCTAGAAAAGGGAAATGGTAAATCACACCAGTATCTTTGCCAAGAAAACCCCAGATGGGGACGCAGAGAATCACACTCAACAACCGATGAAAAATGACCAAACAGTAACAACATTTTTTACACCGGATTTCAAAAAGCAGCTTGATGAAAGAACCCCAAATTATAAATTTTGTGTAAATATTCTGATAGTGATATTGATACATTTGCTTTTGCATTATCTTAATTTCTAAATATACTTCTCCTTGGCTCTTTCCTGGAGAGGGACACAAAGAATTTTAAAAGAAAGGAGAAAAAAAAAAAGAAAAGGCAGTTTGGTACAATTAACCAATGCACTGACCAAATATGACAGTATATATTCCACACAATTTCAATAATTATAATTATCGAGTTTGGCCCAAAGACAAGAGAAAAAAATCTGTTTCTGTCCCTTCTTTGCAAAGATGAGAAAACTACAGACTCAGAACACTACAAAAAGTAGCGATTTGGGGCAGGGGGCGGGGTGGGAGACTAACAAAATAGACAAGCATTTCATTAATCTGGTTATAGAGTGGGAACCCATTTTGCTATATTCAAAAATGAGAAAGAAGAATTCACAGCAAATAAAGATGAAATATGGGAGATTATTATAAATTATTTTGCTTTATTATATGCTGACAAGATAGAGGATTTAGATGAAATGAATGTATATTTACAAAACTACAAAATACCCAGATGAACAGAAGAGGAAATAGACAATTTAAATGACCCAATTTTAGAAAAAAATTTGATCAAGCTATAAATGAACTCCAAGCACAAATGTTCCTGGACCAGTTTTTAAAGTGGTATTCTATCAAGGATTCAAAGAATAATTATTTCTCATATTACATTAATTGTTTACAAAAATAGGAAAAGAGAGATCTGCCAAATTTCTCCTATGATACAAATTTGGCCTAGTACAAGCCCTGATGCGTAGCTTTGTTTTGGGGGCTCACTTTGAGAAGTGTTCTGTGATTTGATCTGGATTCTGAGAAGCCGTTGTTGAGAGCCCCCCCCCCCACCTCGGCTTTGAAAAACCCAGATGCTGAAACCCAGATGTTGATTTGGTATGGATGTAATGGTTGGACAGTTTGGAAACTGTCTACTTGATCTGTTTCTCTGTCTTGATAATTCTGTCTGTATATTCTGAAGTTCGGGGTGCTGACCTTTTTTCCCTGAACTAGGTAAATGGTATATGTTTGACTGATTAAAGTATGCTGGTTAACCCATTTTGAGTTGCTTTCCTTTAACAAAGCAGATCCACGAACCTGTGTTGGCAGACACCCTGGGGACACTGGGGTGCTTACCGCTACACCTTGAAATCTAAACAGGGAGAAATAAAGCAGAGAAAGAAAACCATAGACCACCGTCCCTGATAAATATTGATGCAAAAATCTTAAGTACAATATTACAGAGCCTTAAACTACATATCAAAATGTTTGTATATGATGAGGTTGGATTTATGCCAAGAATTAAGGATTGGTTTAATATAGCAAAGTTTATAACCATAATAGTTTTTCTAAACTATTACCATAATAGTCCACAGTAATAAAAACTAAAATCACATAATTAAATCATAAATATTGAAAAAAAAACGTTTGAAAAATACATCTCTCTCTTAAGAAACAGTAAAAAAAAAATATATGGATAAATGGACCTTTCCTTAACATGGTAAATAGTATCGATTTGAAACCAAGGCCCAAGACTATATATAATGGAGGAATTCTAGAGGTCTTTCAATAAAAATGGACTGAGGCAAAGATGGTCTTTTCAGTCATTATTATTTGATATGGTGCTAGAAATGCTATTTATAGCAATAAGACAAGAAAAAGAAGTTGAGGGAATAAACATAGACAATGAGGAAACAAAGCTATTGATTTTTGAAGATATAATGGCCCATTAGGAGAACCTTAAAGATTCAACTGAAAATAAATTGACAAGATTAACAACTTCAGCAAAGTAGCAAGATGTATAATAAATTCACATAAATCATTACCTCTCCTGTATATTTAAAAGAGTTATGAGTCACTTTAATTACAATTCCTCTTCCTCTTCATAGGTTGTCATCTACTTTCTGAATCAAAAACATAACCAAATGGGGCAGCTAGGTGGCAAAGTGATTAGAGTGCCGGCCCCTGAGTCAGGAGAACCTGAGCTCGGATCCGGCCTCAGACATTTAACACACACACACAAAAACTAGCCATGTGGCCTTGGGCAAGTTACTTAATTCCAATTGCCCTCCAAAAAACAAAAATAAAAATCATAGCCAATTATGGGTACAGAGGAAATAGCTTTCACAGGTGGATTGGGGCAGAATTCATGACAAAACAAGGCATAGAGAGAATCATATATTTAAAATGGATGATTTTGTTTAAATGTGTTTTAAAAGGTTTTGTAGGGTGGCTAGGTGGCAGAGTGAATAGAGCACTGGGCCTGGAGTCAGGAGGACTTGAGTTCGAATCCTACCTCAGACACTTGACACACTTACTAGCTGTATGACTTTGGGCAAGTCACTTGCCCCCAATTGCCCTCCAAAAAGCAAAAAAAAAAAAAGGTGTTGCATAATAAAATAATTTCAGTCAAAATTAGCCAGAAAATGGTTAATTGGACTAATTAATAAACCTTGCAGTAAGGTTCTCTAATAAAGGTCTGTTATCCAAGATATATAAGGAACTCATTTAAGTATATCAGGACAAAAGCTATTCCCCCCGAGATAAATGATCAAAGACATCAAAAGGCTTTTCTCAAAGAAATTTGAATAGCCAAATAATTTATTGAATTATTCATTGTGACTAAGGGAAGGGGACCACAAGAAAGTTCCTCTGGATAAAGTAGGCATGGCAAGCCTGGTTCTTTGATACTCTCTAGGAAAGACGAAGGTGGCAGCAAGTGGGAAATAATGCTTCCATCATACTTAAATAAGACACAGAGCACAGAGGCAAATGGCATAGGGTTACAGAGGTGGATGGTGTGAGAATAGGGATGGGGTGGTGGAGGGAGGCAGGCAGCACAGGAAAGAGACTGCAGAGAAAGTCACCTTTCTAACCATGGATTGGAATTGGGGGTACTTAAGCAACATAGACCTATAGGGGATATAAGAGTACTCAGTGGGCACTCTCATTTCTATAGGGTTTTGGTAGGGGAGAGACTAACTCTTATCCATGCCACCTTAGGGTTAGTTCCTTAACATATGCACATTATTCCAAAGTTATTAGAGTTAGCTCATTAGCATAATGTTTGCTGGTTTATTAGGATGTATGGAATCTTCAGGGAAGACTGGTATCTCTGGTTCAAGGGTTTGCCAAGTTCTTTTCAGGGTTCCTTATCTGCCTCTCACCTATGGCTCCTAGAAGCTGTAGTATGCCCAATGGCCACACCCCAGTAAACAGCCTAAGCACCTAGGATAAACCAGGCTGAGGGTTACTGACAGGCCTCCAACCCACCAGTGAGCTAGGGGGATGTCTACCCCAAGCAGGTGGAGACTTCCCTTGGCAAAATGGGTGGATGAGAACCATTTGTAACAATGGCCATGAAATGGGCTAAAGCAGGCACTGTGGAGGGCTTAGAGTTTGGTCAGACATCTAAGATGCCAAGGTTATCCACTGCATTCTGAGCCATCACTGGTCTCTGACTTTTGTCCTGCCACTTGACTTCAATACTCTGGAAGAGAGAGTGAGGCCAATGACTCTGTGAACTTTTGCCTCACTTAAATCTAAATTATGTGCAAGTCAAAAGACATCAGTCCGGGTCATAGGGCCCCTTTTTAAAGGAATGGGCTGTTCACCTACTGGTGTGAGGAAGGGGCTAGAAAAGGTGCCTTACAAACGATCACACCCAACCCTGGTGTGCTTACCTTGGCAGGCACAGATGCAAAAAGTCTAAATGCAAAAAGATGTACAAAACTTTTGTGAAGATGATTCCACTCACCATTGGTAAATGGAATGTGCACATGCTTATGGACAACATGAAATGCAGTAGATCTGAAAGACCAACAGTTCTTGCTGTGAGAGAGCTCAGCAGGTGTCCATCCAAAAAGCAGCCCTGAGTGAAACAAGGCTGACAAATGAAGGCCAGCTGGCCACAAATGGAGCGAGATACCAGTTTATTTTTCTGGAATGACCAAACTGATGGGGAGTTCCATGAAGTTGTTGTTGGTTTTGAGGTCAAGACTAGTCTAATTGGGCTAGTGGCAACATGGGTCACCAGCAGCTCTACTGGGGTCAGGGGTCTAGGTCATACTGAGTCTGTTTGGACCAGCATGGCCTGATCCATAAGTATGGCCCGAGCATGTTCCACCAATTCTTCCAGCAGTATGGGAAAGACAGCAGCTTCATCAAGTTGGACTAAGTTGTATTTATAGATCTCACTTCGGTGATTACACTGACACTGAGTGACTACCATTTTGCTGGTTTCTGGACAACTATTTGATCCACCCACCTAAAGATCCAATCCTGTTGTACGTGCTAAATTAATTTGCATATATAATTTAAAAGTTCATCCCCAGTTAAAAAAAAAACTAGTCTAATCAACAAGCTTGTATGCCTCCCAAGTAATGAAAGACAGGCTCATGACAATGCAGTTACCACTTGCAGGAAAGTGCCCTGCCATCATCATCCCTGCCTATGCTCCCACCCCAATGAGGTAAAGGAAAATTTTATGAAGACCTGGAGACCCTCATTACCAATGTGCCAAAAGAGGACAAGCTTAGAATTCTGGGTGACCTTAATGCCAGAGGGAGCACATACTATCAGGTGTGACAGGGAGTCCTTGGGAGGAAAGAAGCTAGAAACAGTGACAACAGCAGTCGCTGGCTCATGATCTTCTCATCGCCCACTGTCTTCCATTTACCTAAATGCAATCAAACTTTGTGTATGCACCCTCACAGCAAACATTGGCATTTAATAGACTATGTAAGGAGAAGAGACTGATAGAACATGAGAGTGACAAAGGTAATTTATGGTGCAGAGTGCTAGACTGATCATAGAGTATAGACCACAGGTGCTCTAAGTTAAATATTCAAATTCAACAAAAGCTGTGGCCCCAAGGCAAAATCAATACCATAAAACTTAATCAACAGAGTCAACAGAGAAGAACACTTTTCCTAGACAGAACAGTTCATTGCTAGCTTGGAGGGAAAGTTGAGTCAACACGATGTTGGCAGCAGCGGAGCAGAATAGGAGTGAGCTGCTTTCAGAGATTTGGTGTACCTCACTGCATTTGCTCATCTGGGCCAGAACACTTGAAAGCATCGAGATCAGTTTGATGACATTGATGGGAAAATTCTGAAACTGCTAAATGAAAAATGAGAACTCCACCAAGCTTACCAGCAGGATAGTGCATCCATCTCTACGAAGGCAGCATTTCAGTCCATCAAAAGCAAAGTACAAGCAAAGTTTAGAGAGAGGTAGGATTCTTGGTTCAGTAAGAAGGAAGATGAAATTCAGTTTTACACTAATAGTAACAATCCAAAGCACTTTTATGATGCCCTCAAGGCTATTTATGGGCCAAAGATATACACTGCATCTCAACTACTCAGTGTTCACAGAACTACATTGATTAGTGATAAGGATGTAATCCTGACCAGATGAGCTGAACACTTTCATAGTGTTCTCAACAGACCAGATCATCAATCAATGCTAAAGCCATTGACCATTTACCTCAGGTTGAAATCAGTCCCTCTCTAGCAGAATTTCCAACTGAAGAAGCTTTGAATGCCATCATGCTCATCTTATCTGGAAAAGCATGTGGTGCTGATTCTATTGGAGATTCACAAGGCAGGGGGCCTACTGCTCATACAAAAGGTGACTGAAATCTTCCAAGTTATATGTCAAGAGGAAATTATCCCCTAGGAATTCAAGGATGCCTCCATTGTCCATCTCGATAAAGGAAAAGGAAATAGATTGTCCTGTGACAATCACAGGGGCATCTTTCTCTTAGTCATTGCTGGCCATATTCTTGCCATATTCTTGCCTCCTTAATAGGGTGATCCTTTACCTGGAAGATGGTCATCTACCTGAGAGCCAGCGTGGCTTCAGAAAGGGCTGAGGAACAGTTAATATAGTGTTTTCTGCCTTACAACTCCAGGAGAAATGCCAGGAGCAGAATAGAGGTATGTATACAACATTTGTATTTCTCACCAAGGCCTTACATACTGTCATTTTTGAAGGCTTATGGAAGATCATGGCAAAATTTGGTTGCCCAGAGTTCATTAGTATTGTACACGAAATTCCCTGATGAAGTACTTGCATGGGTTCTGGATAATGGACAATGTTCTCTCTTCCCCAGTTACCAGTGGCATGAAGCAAAGATGTGCATTTGCTCCCAATGCTTTTTAGCATGTTTTCAGTGATATTATCAACAAGGACAAAAACAGCATCAAGGCCAACTACCAAAGCAATAATTAATTAACTTGAAAACACTACAAGCCAAAACTAAAGTGGAGGGAGAACTGGTGTGTTACTTCTGGTTTGCAGATGATTGTGCACTGAATACAGCTTCTGAGGCTAAGATGCAACAGAATATGGATCGTTTGTCTACTGCGTGTGCTAATTTTGACATGGCAAGTAACACCAAGAAAACAGAGGTTCTCCACTGGCCAGTACCATAGCATCCATAAGTGGAACCACTGGTTACAGCAAATGGAGAAGTTCTGAATTCACCTTGGCAGTTTACTTTCCGGGGAGGCAAGTACACACAGATGATGAGGTCAATGCATACACTGCCAGAGCTAATTCATTGTTTGGGAAGCTCTGAAGGAAAGTGTGAGAAAGAAAATGTATTAGACAGATTACCAAATTGAAGGTCTACAGAGCCACTGTGCAGACCTCATTGATTATATATCTGTGAAACCTAGACAGTATACTAGCGCCATGCCAGGAAACTGAACTGAGAGCCAGACAGGACTGAAAAATGACTGAACAATGAAAAAAATTAATAATCAGTATTACCCAGTGATCCATTCTTTTCCTTATTCTGAAGAGCACGATCTCTTAACATGATCACTTCCAGCCTGGGTTGGACCCCTCCCAAGTGAAGTCTTTAGTTCTGTTTGCCCCTTAAACAGAGAACCAACTTGAATAAGCTTTCCCAAGGGGACAAGCCTCATGTTCTTGCCTTCTAATCAAGGTTGGGAGAGACTTGGTTTCCAATGGGGAAACTAAATCCAAACTGATACAATCTTTGTTTTTCTAGAGAGGATTGCTAGAGACAGCTGGGTCTCACATCTGCCAGGGAAGGTCCAAATGATCCACTGCCAGGCCAATCACAAGGAAGACTCTGAGTCTTTGGCACGAATGGAGGCTATTCATTGGCTTTGTAGTACCGTGTTTCCCCGATAATAAGACCTATCCCGAAAATAAGCCCTCCCCTTACTGTGTAAGATTACCCTAAATTAAGCCCTCCCCCGAAAATAAGCCCTATTGAGATTGCTACTGTAGTGAAGGTGATCCCCTGCGCTACACGCTACATTATGGTACCCTCTGTATGCACCATTCCCCCCCCCCGGTGAAACGCACACCGCGCTCCGAGCTGCATCCAATCAGAGCTGCAGCAGTGAGCGCGTCATCCCCAGTGATTTGCTTATTGAATAAAGGTACATTTTTTTGTTCACATTTACCTGTTTATTAAAATTGCTGTCAATGTTCATTAAAATAAGCCCTCCCCTGAAAATAAGCCCTCTGGTGTTTTTCTGTCCAAAAAAATTAATAAGACAGTGTCTTATTATCGGGGAAACACAGTATCAGGCTTCATGCCTCTGTTAATCAATGACATCTAGCTTGGAGAATTGCCTCCGTTTATTTATTAAATTTCACTCCTGACAGTTCCAATCTTACTTTGTACTGTTGTTACTTTGCACTCACTACTTATAAATTTACTTGCTACACTAACTAAAAGGTAAGGGGGTGATCAGAGGACCCAGAACAAGATACAATTTTAACACAAAGTTAAAGGTATCAACAGCTGTGTGAAAAAAATGCTGAATAATTAATAGCGAAATGCATATTAAAACAACTCTGAGGGTCTACTTCGTGTGATCAGATTGACAAAGATGACAAAAATGAAAATAACAGAGATCTGAGGGATTGAGGATGCCCTGTGAATGGGTCCAGTCTTTCTGGAGAGCAATTTGGAACTACCACCAAAGTCACTAAACTGAGAACACTTTCTCACTCAGCAATGCCAAATGCGAAGTCTCTACTCCAGAGAGGGCAATTCATACAAAAGTATTTATAGCAAACAAAAGGAATGCCTATTATTTGAGGAATGGCCAAACAAACAAGGAATATGAAAGTAAGGGAGTATTGCTGTGACATAAGAAAAGATGAAATGTTACAGAGAAAGGTGTGAAGCCCGAGATATTTAAAGAGCTGATTCAGATACAGAAAACCCAGAACAATTCCCTGGTAGATAAATGCTCAAAATTTTAACAGGAAATTCTCAAAAAAAGAAACTCAAGCTATTAGCAGCCTGAATCAACTGACTCAACGAGTCTTTTCTTTGAGTTAATTATGGCTTTTGTTTTGTTGTGTATTTTTTTGCTGATTATAAAGAGTAAATCCACCACTGGGGCTCATGAATTGCAATTTTAGGAGGGTGGATCTACAGCGTATGCTGAAGTTAGAGTATTTCTGCTTAGTGGAACCCACCATATAGGTTAGGGGAGAGCCTAATACATATATACACATGTATGTGTGTTTATATGTACACACACATTCCCACATATACATATATAGAGAGGTATATACAGTTACATATGGTTTTATTTATATATACATACACACACATACACAGACATATACATATATAGAAAGTTATATATATATATATATATATTTCCAAATATAGTTATATATAGTTTCATACACACACACATAGTTCTTTAAGGTATGTAAAATGCTTTACCTACAATCATTCATCTTCAAAGTGCAAGGCAGGGCCTGCTGGTCTACTATTCCAAAAGCAGATTCCCCAAGCATCCATGGCAGTTGGCCACAGACAAAGCAGAGCACTAATGATCCAGGACTGAGTTCCATCACCATCACAAGGGTGCATATAATTTCTCTCTGGTTCATTGATCCCTTGAGTCTTTCACATGTTTCTCTAAATCCTTCCCACTCATCATGCTAGCACAATGCACCAATTCTTTTGTATACTTGTGCCACAATTTATTTAAGCCATCTTCCAGTCAATGGGCATTTAGTTTGTTTCTAGTATTTTCCTACTAAAAAAAAAGTACTTAACAGAAACATCAATCAAAATGGATGTGCACAGTGGTCACACTTTTGTCCTTTGTGTTTATGCCTTCTCTGTCAGAAAGAGGCCATTGTGCTTCATCATAACTTAACCAGTTGACCAATAAGGAAACATTGATTAAGCTCCCCTATGCACCAGGCCCTGTGCTGAGTTCTGGGGACACAAAAAGAGACAAAAGACTATCCCTGCCCTCAAGAAGCTTACAATCAAATGGGGGAGACCAAATGCAGACACATAGAGACAAAGTAAGCTGTATAAAGGACAAATGGGCACTAAGTAACAGAACAAAGGCACTGGAATTAAGGGGGCGGGGAAGGTTTTCTGTAGAAAACGTAGGGATTTTGGTTGGGGCTTAAAGGAAGCCAGGGAGGTCAGTAGGCAGAGCTGAGGAGAGAGAGAGTGTTCCAGGCATGGGGGACAGTCAGAAAGAATGCCCAGAGCCAAGAGATGGAGAATCTTTTTCAGAGAACAGCCAGGAGGCCAGGGTCACTGGATCAAAGAGCACACAGTGAGGAGTAAGGTGTAAGAAGGCTGGATGGGAGGTGGCTAGGTGGCACAGTGAATCTAACACCAGCCCTGGAGTCAGGAGGGCCTGAGTTCAAATCCAGCCTCAGATACTTAACACACAAAAAAAACTAGCCATGTGACCTTGGGCAAGTCACTTAACCCCAATTGCCCTCCAAAAAGAAAAAAAAAAGAAGGCTGGACAGGTAGGTGGGGACTGGGTTATAAAGGGCTTCGGATGCCAAACAGATCATTTTGTAGCTACTCCTGGAGGCCATAGGGAGCCACAGAAGTTTATGGAGCACTTGATCAGAACTATGCTTCGTGAAAATCACTCTTGTGGCTTACTTTAAGATGGATTGGAGTTGGGTGAGTCTTGAGGCAAGTAGAGCCCCCAGCAGGCTATTTCAGTACTCAAAGCATGAGGTGATGAGGGTCTCCACCAGGGCAGGGGCAGTGTCAGAGTTAAGAAGGAGGTGTATTTGAGAGATGTTTCAAAGGTGAAGTTGACAGCCTTAGTAACACCTTGGATATGGGGGATGGTGTGTGAGAGATAGTGAGGAGTCCAGGATAACTCCAGGTTGTGAATCTGGAGGTTACAAGTGTGGTGTTGCCCTCTATGGAAGATGGGAGGGGATGGTTTTGGGAAAAGATAATGCATTCTATTTTGGACATACTGATGTCTACTGGATAATGGGCTAAGTACTTTACAAATATTATCTTATGTAACTCTCACAACAACCCTGAGAGGTGGATGCTATTGTTGTTACAGATGAGGAAAGCGAGGCACACAGAGGTAGGGTGCCTTGCCCAGGGGTCCCAAAGTGGTAAGGGTCTGAAGCTAGATTTGAATTCACCTCTTCCTGAAGCCAGGCCCAGTGTTCTCTCCATGGTGACATCTAACCACAAGCTCAACCAAGATGGGAAGCATTGGCAGTCACTGTGAATCTTGTTGGGCTGGAGATCTGGGATTAGCCAATTTTCTTCACTGTCTTCCCTGAGTTGTCTTGTTTCTAGTCTGTGATTCCAAGGCAAGTGGTTTCTTCCCTTCCTTTTCCATGAGCTTTGGGTGTGAATTACCTTGTTTGCTCTTGGCCTCATCCCCAGATGTGCTGGTAAATGTTTAGCAACCAGCTCCCCCAAAAAGAAATGTACTCACAGCATACTTCCTTCCCCCCCCCACTTATTAAGTTTTATATACTATTAGTATTTTATTTTTCCAATTACATGTAAAGATGGTTTTCAATATTCACTTTTATAAGATTTTGAGTTCCAGTTTTTTTCTCCTTCTCTCCCTTCCCTCCTTCTGCCCCAAGACAGCAAGCTATCTGATAGAGGTTATACATGTACAATGATATTAAACATATTTCCACATTAGTCACAGTGTGAAAGAAGCATCAGAAAAAAGGGAAAAAACATAAAGAAGAAAAAACAAAAAAGGAGAGAAAATAGTCTGCTTCAATCTGCATTCAGACTCCATAGTTTTTTCTCTAGATGTGGATAACATTTTCCATCATGAGTCTTTTGGAATTGTCTTAGGCCATTGCTTTGCTGAGAAGAGCTAAGTCTATCAAAGTTAGTCATTGCACAATATGGCTATTACTGTGTACAAGGTTCTCCTGGTTCTGCTCACTTCATTCAGCATCAACTCATATAAGACTTTCCAGGTTTTTCTGAAGTGCTCCTGCTCCTCATTTCTTATAGCACAATAGTATTCCATTACATTCATATACCACAACTTGTTTAGCCATTCCCCAATTGATGGGCATCCCCTCGATGTCCAATTCTTGGCCACTACAAAAAGAGCTTCTGTCAATATTTTTGTACATATGGGTCACAGCACACTTTCAAGTTTAATCTGAATCATGAAAATTTTTTCCATCACTTTCTTGTATCTAGACAATCAACAGAATAATTAATCAAGCCCCGATTTTGGTGCTTACTCATTTCCACAGGGTAAATACTCACATTGGAAATATAACAATCTGCTCCATGAGTTGCTATGAGCTTCAGTGCATCCCTCAACACATTTGAAGGTCGGGGAGGGCAACTCAGAGATGACTGGAGGTGAAAACCTCCTTACAGGAGCATGGGCTCTCACTCCTTTTGTGCTATTTTGCATACTATATAATCATAGCATGCTAATTTTTAGAAACTGAAAGCAGAGGGCAATGAATTGAGGCAGAGGCAGATGGTGTTGGACTCGTGATGTGGGTACAGTCAGCAGATTTCATATTTCAGTATTCTGAGTATTGTTATTTTCCATTCTCCAGGTTAAGTTCATGTCCTCTGGGGAGAGCTAATCCAAAATGCTTAGCATAGTGCTCCCAAAGCAGGCTGGGCTTAGTCCAGGTGTTTTCAGGTGGCACTCCCCAGATAACCAGCATAGCTACTGGAGCTTCCCCAGGAGACTATCCAACCTATTCCCCTGTGGGGCACTGACCAGGATGGCAGGCTGCTCAAGCAGAGTACTCGGAGTGGCAGACAGTTCAGTTATTACACTCCCCCTGGAGAATTCAAACAGGAACATGGCTCTTCTGCTGATTTAGGGCAAGCTGCATTTCAGCCCTACGATAAAATATATGCCCTTATGGGGAACAGTGCCTCAAGTATCAAGAACTTACACACCGATCAAATATCAGTGCCAAAAGACACTGAACCTTGGATAGCTCTTAGGGCAACTCCTGGCCACTGTGAGGAATCTCTTTCACAGTAATAGCTAGCTAACAGCCAGCATTTTCATAGCACCTTAAGGTTGGCAAAGTGCTTCACAAATTTTATCTCATTTTATTTCAACAACCTTGTGAGGGAGATATTATTATCCCCCTTTTACAGAGGAGGAAACAGGGTAAATGACTTGCCTAGGGTCACACAACTGAGGGTAGATTTGAACTCAGGTCTTCCTGGCTCCTGCTCTAACACTCAGTCCAAACCTCAGCAAACTCAGGAATCAGTACATTATGACTTGCCACCTGTTTTTGTACATGAGCTAAATATGGTTTTTGCATTTCAAAATAAAATTTTACTGTATTTATACAGGTTATGTAACAAAGCAGGCTGCAAACTTGATTTGGCCCTTGGGTCATAGCTTGCTGGTTTAGGGTCCTCCCTTAAGATAAATAGTAGTCAAATACAGCCCTGCTTCCCACAAGGCCTGGGGCAATTTTGTAGAAAGATAGCCCTGTAGTGTGTGCTGTTATGTTGTGGCTGTTCATCCATTTTCCAGTCTTCTTTGTTTCTTCATGAGCCCATTTGGGGTTTTCTTGGCAAAGGTACTGGAGTAGTTTGCCATTTCCTTCTCCAGCTCATTTTACAGATGAGGAAACTGAGGCAAACAGGGTGAAGTGACTTACCCAGGGTCACACAGCTAGTAAGTGGCTAAGGCTGGACTTGAACCCAGAAAGATGAGTCTTCCTGACTCCAGGGCCAGTGCTCTAACCACTGTGCCACCTAGCTGCATCAATGTGTACCATATAAAGGACTTAGTTCAGTTTGGTACAGAAACTTCAGCAGTAGATACTCATGCAGAAAGAGAACTTTTTAATAGCAGCCTGGAGCCCTCAAAGGGAAGTGTGGGAGCTGGCCTGGTCATATAAGCTGGAGGTCACAAATTGACCTCCAGCATTTATAGCTGTGGAGACTCCTGAAAGCAGACTTCCCCTGGGAGAGATCATTTTCTCCCTCTGGGTTAGAAACTGAGATTTGATCTCCCTCCTAGCTAAAGAGATCAGCTATTCTTTTGTATTATTTGCTAGATTCTAATCTGTAGAATTTTTCTGATTTCTGTTTGCTGATTTGCCTGCATAGATGGGTTTACTTTCCAGCAACTGACTATTGGTGATAGTCTTTTGTGTAACCAGTTATGGGAGGAGAGGGGCTAAGCTGGCAAGGTTACCCTCTTCCTTTGAAGAGTAATCAGGGAAGTAGTGTTTCTTCTAAATCTAAAACATAATACCCTTAGACTAGAGATATTTGAGGGGAGAAAGATATAAATCTAGTACAGTACCCTTTTTAGAGATTAGAGGTACAAAAACAGCCCTTCTCATATTCTATGAATGATAGGCCAGACCTTAAATGATTTCTATCTACACATCCATTTTATTTCTTTATTTCTTTTGCTTTTTGGAGGGGGGAAGGCAGGGAAATTGGGGCTAAGTGATTTACCCAAGGTCACATGGCTATCAAGTGTTAAGTATCTGAGGATATATTTAAACTCAGGTCCTCCTGATTCCAGGGCTGGTGTTCTATTCACTGTGCCACCTAGCTGTCTCTGTGCATCCATTTATTTATTTATTTTTTTAAGCAGAGAAGATGATTTTTAAAATGAATTAATTAAGCTTTTTGGGGGGGGGAAGGCAAGGCAATTGGGGTTAAGCGACTTGCTCAAGGTCACACAGCTAGTAAGTGTTAAGTGCCTGAGGTCAAATTTGAACTCAGGTCCTCCTGAATCCAGGGCTGGTGCTCTATTCACTGCACCACCTACCTGCCCTATGCATTCATTTATTGAGACAGCTCACCTACACACAAATTTTACTTGTCGAAGTCTGTCCACAGGAATATATTTGCACTAATGATTCCCTGAGTCTTTTAGAAGAAATTTTCTTTTCTTTTTCTCTTAATTTAAAAACCAATGGGATTTTAATTCTGGTTCCAAGGTTCCCAGTCTTTTGCTTCAAGAATTCTCATTGTCTTCTCCAAAGACAGTACCGAAGACAGACCTTACAAGACATGAATAGCCCTAGTCCATCATTCTCCTGGTGCAGGTAGAGTGAGTCTATAGCCCTGGCTCTCTATTTCAAAGGTTCATTACGTCAAGTTGCTGGTTTCTGTCATTCACCACTTCATGCCTCAGTTTTAAAACTTGAATGTTTTAGTTTTTTTTTTTTTAACAGGGTTAAACAGGTTAACAGAGCTACTGTGAAGGCCAGTTTTCCAGTTTGAAATTTTTTTGAACCTCCTGGCAAAGTTTTTCCTTAGGGGAGGCATTCAAAGCGATCTTTCTAAAATGGCTGTGAATCCTGTTGGCTTATCCTTTGTCCTTCAGAGTTTCTGTTATTTTCCTTTGGTGCCTCAGAAGAGGACTTTACTTTTCAATTCTATAAATTAAATTTTGTTTTGCCTTTTCTTTCTCTCCTACAGTGGGCATATTCTTCTTTAGAGGTTGGATAATTTTGTTTCTTTCCTGGTTGTATTCTAGAATTGTTGCTCAGGGAATATTTCAGAGGATCCCTGGTTATTTTTAATAGAGTTTGGTTTTGCTTTTTTTTTTTAATATTCTAGAAGTGTAAACAGCATACCCAGACTGGTTTGGTTTCATTCCCTACCTGTCATTACCATAAATATATTGTTATTTCATCTCTGAGTCTTATTGCTCTGTGTCTCTAATCATGTTTTAAATGCTGCTCTATAAATATTTTTTGCTATCTGGTGATACATGAAAAAGTTGGTTCTGTTTTTATGATTCTAATTCATGTCTGTTGCTATGATATCAAATTAAGCATAACATATTAATCTGATGGGGAATTGTTAATACTGAAACACTGCACACATTTATGGCTTGCATTACATTGATATTTGGGTGTTGGTGTGGGGAAAACCCAGTTCAGTCTCTAAAAAAACTGAAGTGGTTGAGTTCTATCATCTCATATGTACATTTGAAAAGCCCAGAAGTCTTCTGGTGTAAAGGAGACTGTCATGTACAGACTGCCTCCACATTCTTTACTGTTAAAAATCTTCACGTGGCAAAAGTTGAGGGTGCTGCTTTTGGGGCAGTCATGATGACTTGGCCAGGAAATGCTCAGGAAAGTCATGTAAGCATGCAGAAACATCTCATAATTGGTTCTGATTGTTGTCTAACCTCACAATGAGGGGGAGGCTCTTTGACTGACTGCAGGGATTAGTTGTCCATTTTCTCTTCAGCTATCCTCTTAGATAGATTTTTTGACCTTCACAGTCATGTCCCATATGAAAACTTGGTAGAACCAGTCTTGTGGAGAAACTGAGCCAAGTTTGAACCCATTCTCCTCAAAGACCTACACGCAATAGGGAAGTATGTTTCTCTATTGATTGGTAGGAATAGATCCATACTTTAACATTAAGGACAGTTGAAGGATATTAAACAGAAAAGTGAAAGTTTTCACAGTGTGCAATTAGAACCATTAACATTAAGGCAAGTGAGAAAATCCAGGAAGTCTTTTTTAGTTGTACCTGAGAATTTTGACTAGGGAGATATGCCTGAAGGATAAATAGTAGAGAGTTATTCCTGTAAATTTTCATTTTCACTGTAACCCAAATTCTGACACTAACCCTAAATTCAGACCCCACTGAGAGTAAGAGGTGCTTAAAAGGTTAGGAAACCCCTCCCTCAATCAAAGAAGACATTCTTACAGAGAAACTAAATGTCCCAATTAAGTCCAGAAATGCAATGGCATCTGTAAGTTGGGCTAAACCATTAATCTCTGTAATTGCAGACACTATAGACTCAAGGTTAGCATTTTCTCTGGACAAGAACTGAGTCCCACTGGTGAACAGCAGGGAGAGGCTTGGGTTGTGCAGGCCTTAGAGGCACCAAAGTAGAATGCATCTGCATCAGAAAAGGTAACGAGACTGAGAGAGTCGCAGAGCAACAGCTTCTGCCTTAGTATCTAGCCTTATGGCCTGGAAGCCCGGAGTCACCTGGAGTCTCCTAGTAGACTTGTTTAGAAGCATTAGAGGTTCATTTTGGTGGAGACATATTCTCACATCACTGATCCTATCATGAGCATCTTACGACTTCCTACTTAGAGAAGATTACTACACAGGAGGTGAAAGAGTTACTAAAGTGCATGGAATGGTCTCCTGAGGCTTTGTCAGTCTCTGTCTGCTAGGATCATCTTCCTGTGTGTGGGCCACAGAAGCAAATTAAGGCCCCTTACAGTACAGATGCCCAAGGATGGTCAGGTAAGAAAGAACAGTGCACAAAACTTTGGAAAGGTAAGGGGACCAAGGAAACAGAGGCCACAAAGAGCTGACAGAAATACACCTCCATCAGGTAATCAAAAAAATAGCAGACCCTCTTCTGGTATTATTGTGGCTCCCAAGGTCTTGCATAGGCTGAATATATTAATGATAGAAACACAGATTTGGTTGTACAAAAATTGATGTCTTCTTTTCTAGCTTTGGGAAACTAAAGCTGGGCCGGGGAGGGAAACCCACCCTGTGTCCTAAGAACAGTTACACTGACCTCACTGTGAATTTCTTATGGGTCATCCAGCCATCCTGGAAAGCAGATTCAAACTATGACAAAGACATTATTAATCTGTGTATATGCCCTCTGACACGACTAGACCTATACCCCAAAGAGATCAAAGTCAGAGCGAAAGGACCCATACACACAATAATATTTATAGCAGTTCTATTTGCAGTGGCAAAAAAACCAGAAACAGAAGGGTATCCATAAATTTGGGGATGCCTGACCAGCAGGATGTACTAGGTGTTTAATCAATATTTGTTGACTATATCTGTGGTTGTAGCATCTTGGAATATCCCTCTACAAAGATCCCCCACATTCTCTCATTGGTAAGTTGTTCCTGGGGCCTCGGACCTGCAAAGGGAGAAAGTTGGCAGCTAGCGCCTCAGTACCCAGAGCTCTGAGCCTGGAGTCAAGAAGACCTGTATTCAAATTCAGCCTTAGACACTTAGTAGCTTTGTGACCTTGGATGAGTCACTTAACCTGTTTGCCTCATTTTTTTTCCATTGTAAAACAGCCCAGGGCTGTTGTGAGAATCAAATCAGACAATATTTGTAAAAAAGTTCTTAGCATTTGTCTGGCAAATAGTAGGTGCTGTGTAAATTCTTTTTTTTTTCCCTTTTGGAGGGCAATTGGGGTTAAGTAACTTGCCCAAGGTTACACGGCTAGTTTTTTTGTGAGTGTGTGTGGGTGTTAAGTGTCTGAGGCCTGAACGCAACTCAGGTCCTCTTGACTCCGGGGCCAGCGCTTTACTCACTGCGCCACCTAGCCGCCCCCTGTGTAAATTCTTATCCCCTCTCCTCTTTCATTCCCTCTTGTCCCTGTTCCTGACTTCCAGACTTCAAAATCATGGTCTCATCCTGGAACTTTCCTCAGCATCTGTGGTGTCCCTCATCCTGGAACATCCAACCTTCCCTGGGACCTTCTTAGCTCTGAATATCTCTCTGCAAACCCACCCCTCTACCCCACAACTGCTGTCATTGGTGGAAGCTTCTCAGTGGAGGGGTCCAGGCCATCTAGCCTTCATTCCCATCCTGTTCCAATGTCAAGACTTGAAGTCATGTGCCCCCCCCCACCTCCCTGGGTGTTATTCTCCTCCTTCCTTCCTTCTTCTTTCCTTCCTTCCTTCCTGCCCTACTTCCTTCCATCCTTCCCTCCTTCCTTCCTTTGTTCTTTTCTTCCTTCCTTCCTTCCTGGGGAGGTCAGAAGTATTAGACCCACAATTTAGCTCAGTTGTTTGGTAGGCAACCAAGTCCTGAGTTCAAAGCCAGTCTTAGCATACGAGCAAATCACTTAACAGCCATGTGCCTCAATTTCTTCCTATGTAAAATAGAAATATAATAACACCTGTCTCCTAGAGGTGTTGTGAAGATAAAATGTTATAAAGAGTCTTGCCAACCTGCATAGCTAGCTATATAAATGCTATCTATTATTACAAAGTATCAGTCCCATAAATTTAAGCTCAAAGCCCAGCTGTGTTTCTATCCCTTCTAATGCCAGTCCTGGATTCCCGAATGCCTAAATCCCTGTGGCTTCTCCTTCTGGACCATATCAGAAACTCTTCTCCTAGCACCTAGAATGGAAAAGATGAGCCAGGAAGTGCAGCGGCTAGAGTACCAGGACAGGAGTCAGAAAGCCCCGTCTCCACCTTAGGTGGTCTAGATGTGGACCAAGCCCCCATGACACCCAGAGAAATAATCACCTGATATAGAAAAACCAATGTAGTGATACCAAAGGAGCAGGAGGGGCCCCCCCGGCAGCAGGCTCCCTGAGCTCTCCCAACCCTTCTGGGAACTGCCAGCCCAGGCAGAGCCTTTGGGAGCATCAAACTTCCTGGCTGGCTCTCCCTCATCATGAGGTGACCCGTGATACAAAGAAGTTCTAGAATGACATGGTAGTCCCAAGTCTCCTGGTCTTCCCACTCACCCTTGACATGAGAATGGGGGAAGGGTGCTGCGTTGCTGCATCTGATGAAAGAAGGGACTTGAGGTGGAGGGAGAAAGGGCTCTTCTCTATCTTCCCTACCCACTCTGTTAAAACAGTGAGGCCAAGCCTCCCTCTCCCTGCCAGGTGAGCCCCAGCTCACCATGAGAAAGATGGACTCTACCAGACTAGACAGGTTGGTAGCTGAAGCCCCAGATGTTTGCTTGAGTTTCCTTTCTCCTAGCATCAACCTTGGGAAGGTGGGCAAAAGGGAGGAGGAAAGAGAGGGAGGGAGGGAGGAAGGAAGGAGGAGAGGAAGGATGGTGGGGGTAAGACAGAGGGATGACTCAATGAACTGTGGCCACATGGCTGGCAGAAGGTCCTCTGGATTTGGAGCTAGGGAGGATCTTTGTTCAAATCTCAGTTCTGCCACTTATAAACTGGGTGACCTTGAGCAAAAGCCTTCTCCTCTCTGGGTTTCAGTATCCCTCTTTTTTTGTGAGGCAATCCAGGTTAAGTGACTTGCCCATGGTTTCTAGTAAGTGTCAAATGTCTGTGGATAAATTTGAACTCAGGTCATCCTAACTGAAGAAATCTTCAATTTCTTCTCTTGTAAAAGGAGGGGGTTTAATGAGATAATTCCTAAAGCCTTGTGGACACCAATATTTGAGTCATGGGAATCTGGGAGACTATTGATACCAGAAATTGAAATCATGTCAGAAGGATCAATTTAGGAGCAAAAATATGGAGCTCAGTGTGGCCCCAGCAGGGTCCCCTATAATGAACTCTCCACCCCACAGCCCCCCTCCATTGCCTCTATGGAGAGAGAGAGAGAGAGAGAGAGAGAGAGAGAGAGAGAGAGAG